>NC_133655.1:115758741-115919241 GCF_009905375.1 Apium graveolens
ACGCGGGTCAGAATCAGGTTGTCAGAGGGGTAGGTATCATGTAATATACATGCGTCAAATTCTCCTGGATCCAAGAGATTCGTGGCAAATGCTAAGTTGGTGTTATAATAAAAGTAAATAAAAAAACAAAACACATGCATACAAAAACAGATAAGCACAAAACACCCTTGTTCTTTCCTCAACCTCCAATTTCTCTCCCTTTTCTCTCTCTCTTTCCTATCTTTATTTCTCTTTCTCGTTCCTCTATTTCCGTTTCTTCTGCCCCCTGTTGGCAGTTTGTCGCCGCATCCTTTCCGGTTTATTCTTCCGGTGAGATACCGCCGGGTGCCTGGTCATTCTGTTATGTATATATATACTTATATGTGCATACATGTCTGTGGTAATTGGTGTGGGTTTACCTTGTCGTTATTTTGTGTTTTCTGTTGTCGTTGTTGCTTCCCTATTGATGCCTGGATTATTCCTTTCCGACCGCGTGTGTGAGCGTGGCCATAAGTTTAAAAAAAATTGAGTTGCAATTAATTTTTGATGAAATTCTGCGATAGTTGCAAAATAAAAATTTTATTTATCGGTGAATTTAATCATGATGATTTATTCAGAGTCCTATATTTATAAAAATATTATTTAATTCATAAAATTATTTTTGAAACATAAATTAGTCGATTACATGTGTTAAAATTATATTGCATATTAGATTATGGAGTGGCATTTTTGGGATTGTTGCGTCGATTTGAAATCGACTGGTAGACCAATAAATAAAGAAAACACTCTCTGATTTTCGAGAAATTAATTTTGGAAATACGGGAACGTATCCTGTAATTATCGGGAATACCAATCGAATATATAATTATATATTTACAAATATTTTACGAAACCTACTTTCGTATCGTGTTGAAATATTTTGTGAATTAGTCAACGACCCTATTTTCCGAAATGATGGTTAGACGTATATTCCAAAAATAAGTACTGAACCGAATTTCAAGTATGTGAACCCTACTTGTTCTGTGTATTAAGTTAGTATGTATAAATATGATTCAGGATTTGATATTATACGGGTAGAGTTGATAGTGAGAATATGTCAAGCATAACTGATCGTCTAAATTAGGGTATTTCGATTCTATAGGTTCTAGTCGGAAGACCCGAGTGTTGAAGTCGGACTAAGGATAACCTAGTGTTCAGTCGACAAGATCAGCAAGGTTCCAGTCGAAATACCCGAGTGTTGAAGTCGGAGTAAGGATAGTCTAGTGTTTAGTCGATAAAGCTCAACAAGGCAAGTACCTATGACCATATCTGTTAGGGTTTAGTTATTTTGAATAAACATGGTTCCATTATTTGATTAACATATACATACTTGATCAAAATGATTTAAGTTACATATTCCCTTGTTTTGAAATTCTGTTTTATTTAAAATTATTTTGGGGAATAGTAACTCGTGGATTACCCATCTCTAATTGTGATTGATATTAAAAAAAGGTTTTGAACCTGTGTTGTGATAAAGATTGTTTTAAAACGAGATAGGTATAAATGGATTTTAAACTGGATAAAGTGGAAATTTGATTCTATCCACCTATGTCATGGAATGTTTTGTCCACCTATGTCGTGGAAATCTTCTGTCCACTTACGTCATGGAATATTCTATCCACATATGTCGTGGAATTTGGAAAGAGGAAAAAAGGAAATCAGTTAATCTATTGGAGCTGCGAAAGAGGTCCGTTATTCGGTAACGGCCCAGCAGATGCTGGCGTAAGAGGCTAATTCGGTTGTGCACACTATATAACCGATTAGTCCAGCATGGGGAAGACCTAGCTAGTCTCCTAGTTCTGAAATACATTCTTTATTCTGGATGGCCGTTAGTCGCTGTCCGGTGATGATAAACTGATCAGCTATCTTCACTTGTTGAACGTCCAATAGAAGTGATTAATTCAATTTCAAAAATGTTTAAAGTCAATTTATTCATAAAAAGGATAGAATGCTAAAGTCAAAGTTTTGGAATTCTTTATTCTGTTTATATTTTGTTAGGTTTTGAAAAGCATGCTAGTATAATGTGGTTTCCAGTTCTTAAAAAGAATTTCAACTATTTTTACTTAATCGTTTGGTAAGAAATCTGTAACCTATTTAATCATTTATCTAGTATTGCTAAGCATTCGTTGGCTCATTGTTTTGTATATCTCTATATTACTCCATTTGAGATTCCTGAGATCGAGTGCCTGCTAAAAGACTTATTGTTAATCGTAGCTAGGGCAGAGTGTCAGCTCCTCCTCTATTAGGATCATATGCGGTAGTTAAGTCAGACGATATATTGGGTTTGTTGAGTTGCTATAAGTGTATGTGTATCAGACTTATTTAAATAAATGGTGATTTAATAGTTGAGTAGCCTAATTCATGCTTAAACTTGGAAAAGATCTTGGTAAGGGGGTCGTGTTATGTAATATCATGAGTTCAGTTGTAGTATATTATTGGTTCATTGTTGTTCGTGATGTCAACTCCTGACCCCGGGGTTGAGGCTGTCACGGAAAAGGTTTTCCAGAAAGGATTCCAGTTCTCCAAAATCTGATAAAAGGAATGACAGAAGAAATACTGATTGGAAGGAATCAAAGATTGGAAAATATGACAAGTCAAAGGAAAGGTGATATAACCATGATGGAATTGGACACTTTGCAGCTGACTGCAGAAAACCCAAGGCTGAGAAGAAACAAGCCTTGATCACAAAGAAGAAAAACTGGGATGGTTCATCAGATTCAGATGATGGTGTTAACTATGCCTTCATGGAAAATGTTGAAACTGAGGCTGATATTATTGAATTAAAGGTACCTCAAACCACACTTAATTTTGATACTAATGATATCTGTGAATTAAGATTGTTTCTTAAAACTCTGCATGTTAGTTATAGAGATCAAACTTTAGAGAATAACAGAATCAAGTGTGTAAACTCTGAATTAAAGAAAGGAAATGATCACCTAGAAATTGAGTTACTTTCCATGCTAGAATTTTAAAAAGAAAGAGATAATGATGTTTATGTTAAAGAAAAACTATTAGAAAAGCATGCTTATCTAGAAAAAGAGTTAGCTAAAGAAAGAGAGGTTATTAAGCTTTGGACTAACTCGGGAAAAACAACTTAGGAAATTTTAGAAAATGGCTGTTGGGGATCAGGATTAGGATATGCAAATATACCAAATTCTGATAAGGAGAATGGAAAAAAACTGAGAAGATTAAACCAACAAATACTGATCATAAGGTTATACTGAACAAATTTTAGCTAAAACCCAATAAGTTTAATTCAAGTGATGATGCTGTTAAGTCAGTTTATAAGGTAGGTTCAACTTCAGCACCTAAATCAAACTTAAATACTGATAAGAGTGAACAAGTTCACAAAAGATCAGTAAATATTGATTTAATGACTCAGAAACAGCTTAAGCAAAAGCTGAAGGAATTACACATAAAAGACAAGGAGAAAAAGCCTAGGAAAAACAAGAATGGTAAGTATGTGTTAATGAAAATGGTACTTATAAAATTATCCCCAATGTACCTAGAAAGACATGCTTGAACTTTGGTAGTACTAATCATCTTGCTAATTCTTGCAGGAAGAATAAAGAGATAAATATTATTCCTTCCAAATCAGAGTTTAAGAATAGAACAGTTAGATATAAACCACGGAATCTTTATTTTCATTATGGTAGTGTGTGGCACTCTATTTATTTATGTAAAGAGTATCACAATTTATATTTTGATTATTATGAACTGAAACCCTCTTTAAATAAAGCAAAAACTGTTTTCGCGTATGTAAATACTGATAGTAAGAATGTTAACATAAACTCTGATATGAAGTCTTCTGCTGCATATGTTAACAAACTTAAAAAGGCCAGAGGATCCAAGCAAGTCTAGGTCCTTAAAAACACTAAATAATTTAAAAACAGATTGTAGGGAAATAGGAAAAATTCTCTAGTCTTGGACAATGGATGCTCAGGACACATGACTGGTTATAAGTCCATGTTATCAGAGTTTAAGGAGAAGGCTGGCCCAAGTGTTTCTTATGGAGATGGAAACTTAGGAAAAATCTTGGGATATGGAAAAATCAAACTTGGGAATGTCATCATTGAAGATGTAGCTCTGGTTGTAGGACTCAAGCATAATTTGATCAGTGTGAGTCAGATCTGTGACAGAGGTTACCATGTAAATTTCTATGAGGAACATTATGAAATTGTCAGTAAGTCTGATGGAAAGATTGCAATGACTGGTTTAAGACATGGTAACTTATATGAAGCCAGGGTCTCCACAAATACTGATGGATCAGAAGTTTGTCTACTTAGTAGAGCATCTGTGGAAGATAGCTAAAACTGGCATAAAAGACTTTCTCATCTCAATTTCAACAACATCAATGAACTTTTGAGGAAAGATCTTATAAGAGGATTACCTAATGCAGTATTTACTCCTGATGGCTTATGTGACTCATGCCAGAAAGCCAAGAAAAGGAAAACATCTTTCAAGAGTAAAACCGAATCCTCTATTCTTGAACCATATCATCTACTTCATATTGATCTCTTTGGTCCATTCAATGTAATATCAATTGCCAAGAAGAGGTATACACTTGTAATTGTTGATGAATATACAAGATACACATGGGTGTATTTTTTGTACATCAAGGATGAATGTCCATCCATTCTTCTTGATCATGTGAGAGAACTGGAAAAAGGAGCAACATACAAAGTGAAGATCATTAGAAGTGATAATGGAACTGAATTCAAGAACAATACAATGGAAGAGTTCTGCAAATACCAGGGGATAAAACAAGAATTTTCTGCCCCTGGAACTCCACAACAAATAGGAGTTGTTGAAAGAAAGAATAGAACTCTCATAGAAGCTACAAGAACCATGTTAGAGGAAGTAAGATTGCCTATCTACTTCTGGTCTGAGTCTCTGCAAACTGCTTGCTTCACACAAAATGCAACATTGATCAACAAGCATGGAAAAACTGTTAGTGTTTGTGCCCTAGAGACAACACTATTATGTTTATATTATGAAACATTTGGATTATTAATTCTGATTATATGGATTATTCTTTAGTAATTTATTATATCTTTATTTTCTGCGATAAGATGTTAGATTAATAAATGTCCTTGGAATATGATATGTAATTTTATATCTCTAAGTACGTGACTTAGAAATGAGATTATGAGAATAATATCGATATTCCTAAAGATCCCTAGTCGAGTATTATTATTAAGGGACAATAATAATGCATTAAGACTAGTGTGAATGTTGACTGATGATCACATCTCATTGATCATAGGTATAGTGATACAAAAGTCAAAACACATGCACATGTATTATATACATGGTACTGGAAGACCCAATGTGAGATTCTACATGTCTGTTGTGTCATAAGTAATTCTCATAGTGATAATGATGTATTGGTCCTTAGACTTGAAATCATTATATTTCTATATGAGAATTAATATACTTTGGTTACATTAAAAGTTACCTTTGACCGAGTGATGATAAAAGTGTATATTGGGTATATTATGAATCATATGAGAAATATGAATGATCTAGAAAGGATTTAACCCTCCTATTTTAGGAGTGATATTATTGGCTTCTTGTTTGAGTTAGACTATGAAATGCATGGCCATGCTCAAATATTGATTTGATGTTATAGTCCACTCATCGATCAAGGAAACCTGGATTAAATTATGAAGAGGATGACACATAACATGCCTCGAGTTTAATCTATAATATATGGTTAAAAGGATTATAGTATATTGTACATTATACACAAAAAGGTTTAATCGATCACCGATTTAATTATTATTACTTGGGTAACAATGATGTATTACTAGATGCCGCTCATTGTTTATGATTTTAAATTAGATTTAAAATTGTTGCCAACGTAATAATAACCTAAAGGGTTGCACAAAGAATGATTGGAGGATTATTTAATTTACATTCGGATTTAAATTAAATGTAAGTAATTCGAATTATCTGTTATTAATTAAGTGTGACTTAATTATTTAAATAAATAGGAAATTCGAATTTAATATTAAATTCGAAATTAAGTTATTGGATGATTAAGTGAGACTTAATAATACAATAATTAGAATTTCGAATTTAATAATAATAATAACTCTAAAATTAAGTTTAGGGTTGGAGGCCCAATAGGTCTTTCCTATATAATATCTTTTTTTAATAGAATTAGGGTTACACGTTTTATTTGATAAAACATAAACCCTGGCAGCTTGAAGAGATTTAGAGAGAACAAGAAGGCGGCCTCAAGAACGTGCTAGTACACACCCATCCTCCGGGCGATCATTCATGTGGATACCTTCAAGGCGTAGATCATTCCAGCAACGGGCTACGTGGGGATCATTCAAGACCTCCATCTTTCCATTAACGTAAAGCTTCTTAAGGTAAACATACTGAACTACGAATTAAATATTATTTTTTGCATGAATCCTGCGGAGGGTTTCGATTTTTTAAGAATTAAATTTACATTTTTATTGCGTTTATGTGCTAAAACCCTTCAATGGTATCGGAGCTACTTGCGAAAAGTTTTTAATTCGTTTATGTGTTTAACCATTTTCGATATATGAGCATGTACGTGATTCTCCATGATTTGATGTTGATATAATATGCTTGGATATGTATGGTTTTGAATATATGATATTCATGTGAGTTGTATAATCATAAGATGATTATGTAATATGTATATATACTGATATATACATGATTTATGTTTGTTCTAATTATGAGAATCATATTAGATACAGATTCTGAATTAGCTGCTACAGATTTGCTGAAATCTGGGTCTGGTGTCCGATTTATGCAAACGAATACCCTATTCGATAGGTAGACGAGCGTCTGAACAAAACTGATAGTTAAAGCTATCAACGACTCGTCTATAAGGCGTTTGACGTCATTTACTGCCCGTAAAGAGTGATTCTTGTTTTTCTGATTTTTCTGATTTTGACATATTTTTTTTATGATTAGATCATGGATAATATGATATGTTAAGATCAGATTATGTGTTTTAACATGCTTTTATGTGTTGTATGAGCATGGTGGATGGTTATGGCCTTTCGACCTTAGTGTAATGGTTTTGGTTTTGGTTTTAAATACGACTTGCATGTCGTCAATCTTTGTAATCATAAATCTCGAATGTAACTCGAGTTATTCTTGTAAGTTCATTAGATTAGTTTTACTTTCAATCATGTAAAGTAATTGAAGACTCAAGAAGGTTATCCAATGGAGGTAATTCAAAGAAGAAGACGAGGCATACAAGAAGTCTAAACAAAGAAGAAGACTTATGTAATAAGTAGTTGTATTTATTTCCATCACCACATTAGATTAACCTTGATCATTATCATGAGCTGGATAAAGATCACATAGGATGGGGCCATAACCAAACACATTTACTTTATTGCACTTTACATATTGATGTATCAATGTATGTATAGAATAGTTAATGATGCATGCTTTAATTAGATTAATCATGCATGAATGTATGTATTAGATACGTCACCCATGCCATGCCTAAACAAGATAAAATCTGTAATGACTCAAGATTTTACAATTTACAAACGATTATGAGATTCTCGTGTTTATGAAACACGGAATGAAATACGAATCTTCTTTATTTCCGACATGGGGCGATTTTGTCAACAACGGGTTCATAGAACTTGTAAGGCTGTGGGTTTTAAGCGAGACCGATGTGACTCCTCCACTACCTGGAAAAAAACCATTGACGAGTATTGATTTGAAGTATTTTATTCAAGGGAAAATTGGGAATCTCTTTATGATGGGATCATGATCGTTATAATACTAACAAAACCCTAATGTTTATATTAATTTATTTAGATGTCTTCCAATATGTCCAACGCGTTAACCCCTAGATCGATAAAGAGTGGGTTCGCTAGAGCGAAGTACTCCCATCTATCGTGGGACGGCGTGTTGAAGTATATGATACTTTTAGACCTTTGGGTTTTAACTTAACTAAGTTACCACAATAGGATTGTGAACTTAGAGGCATAGAGTTTGGTGAGATTTATTGGATAAATAAGAATAAATGTTGTTCCACTAAACTATCAAGAGTTATATAGTTGATATAATTGACAAAGGTTGTCTACCTTATTGAATCGTGTTTTAGGAGTAAAGCCAAAGCTGAACTAAAATGTTGTGAAAATTTGGATCTTGGCTCACTAGAAAGTATATAGAAGATACTCTTTCCGAATTAATAGTTAGGGCTATTAATTTGATAAAATAGTGGGAGATATATATTTTGAATATATATGAATAATCACTTGAACATAATTTAATAATCATTTGTAAACTAAATTATCTTATGCATTTTAAATATTGTAGATATCAAATGGCAATCAATTCAAACAACTTCTCTGTGCGATCAGTCCTTGAGAAGGACAAGCTAACATGAACAAACTTCCTTGACTGGCAGAGAAACTTGAGGATTGTCCTCAAACAAGAGTGCAAGCTCTATGTCATAGATATCCCTCGCCCTGCACCTCTCACTGAAGGAGCATCCCATGTTCAACATAATGTTTATCAGAAACATATCGATGATGACACGAATGTTCAATGTCTCATGTTACCATGAGTGCTGAACTTCAGAAACAACATGAGAATATGGATTCTTATGATATGATTGAGCACCTTAAACTTATGTTTGAAGGACAGGCTCGTCAGGAGAGGTTTGATACTTTCAAATCATTGCATGCATGTAATCAGGGAGAACGCAATCCAGTTGGACTGCATGTTCTAAGAATGATTGGGTATATTGAGTACCTTGCCAAGTTGGGTGCCCCGATTGCTGTGGAGCACCAGATTGACCTAATTTTGCAATCTTTAAACATCAGTTATTCTCAATTTTTGATGAATTACAATATGAATGAGATAAATAAGAACCCACCGAACTGTTGGCTATGTTGAAAACTGCTGAGACCAACGTTCAAAAGACATCCCCTGCTCCCATACTGATGGTGAATGTAATAACCCCAAAAATTTTGGACTTTTTGAAACACTGATGAATAGTAACGTTTGCTGATGATGCTGATTAAGGAAAATTATCAGCCCACGATATATAGGAGTACTGTTATGGAAATTCTAAGATCGTATTACTATTCCATAAAGTAAATGAGTGTACGTAAAGGTCGGTAGAATTCGAATTCGAACACTTTGATTTTTCCCGAAAATCCACCAGATACTGAAAGAAATGAGTATAAGATAACATGATTAAAAGGATTTAAATTCAAGGATTATAAGAGAGGATCATAAAAGGAATATAAAATATTGAGAAAGGTTTAGGGGAAGCCAAGTAATTATATCCCAAATATGATCCCTCAAACGATAAACGAGAACGAAAGTTAAGCGAACCGTATAACAGATCAGCGATCATTAGCCAAGTAATTAGGAGTTAATCAAAGGGCTTAGTGGAGGATGATGTCATCACACTAACAAGAGAAGGACAAGTGTAACCAGATGACATAAGCAGATGATATGAGCATGACAAAGTGGGAAGGATTGGTTGGTTGATTGTGAGCCACACAATTTTTAACATGGTAACAATTTAATTAACAAACAAAAGTTAGCAACCAAGCCAAGGCAAAACAAATCACAAAACACAAATTAGAAGTTGACTTTTGCTTTCCAAGAACAAAAGCTCTCGGCCAAAACGAGAGCAGCAATTTCAAACTACCATATCTCCTTCAATACTCACTCAAATAGTATGTTCTATAGCTCTTTGGAAAGGTGTTGAGATGGCCTACAACTCTTGTTCACAAGTCTCATCCAAATAAGCAAGGTAAGACCCTCGTTTTGACAGTTCTTTCAATATGACTTTTAGAAACTTCAAAACCTAACTTTGTATTCTTGATTTCTTTGGAAAGATCAAGCTTGTAGGAGGCTCCCTAAGACTTCCTAGCTACTCTAATCACTCCAAGGAAGGTATAACACCTCCAAACCCTAGCTTTACTTTGAGTATTACGATGGTTTTGATGGTTATAGTAAATGAGAAGCATGATGCTTGTGTGTTTAAAGTTTGGATTGAATTTGTAGTGATTTGGATGTTGAAATCTTGTTTATAGTTAATAAAACTTAATTATAGCTAGTAGTTCATGTGTGGGGTTGTATAAATTGTAAAATCTTGAGGTTTGGGGACTGATGTAGTAAGGTTTGGATGAGGGTGTTGAGTGGTGGTTGTTTGGAGTGGTTTAAAACTTGGTAATCGCGTAAACATAGTCGTCGTAATGTCCAATTTCATACAACTGCTTGTTCTTAGTTTTCGGGACATAGAGCTAACTATTAAATATTTAACTTTGCCATGCTTAGTTAGATTATGTCGTAAGCTTCGTTTTGATATGTGGTTCGCTTGAATCCGATGTACGGTTTAGGAGAAACGACCGTTTTAAGTAACGGCATTTCGCGAACGAACCATTACCCCTCGCCTTACTTTGAAACCTTGGTTATGGCCCTTAAATGACTAATTGGAGTATGAAACAATTATGTAAAGTGGATTAGGCAGTTGGTAGAGTACTCGCGAAAGAATCACCTTAAAATTCTTAATGGTTAATTTATTAAAAATGGTGGAGCCAAGGGTACTCGAATGACTTATGTGTTTCGTTAAGCGTAGAA
The DNA here is from genome assembly GCF_009905375.1 of Apium graveolens. NCBI lineage: Eukaryota > Viridiplantae > Streptophyta > Magnoliopsida > Apiales > Apiaceae > Apium > Apium graveolens. Next base: position 115,769,374 of record NC_133655.1, read on the forward strand.
GTGACCATAACCAAACGTTAGGGTTCAATTGGTTAAAGTCTAGTTTCTTAAGCGACCGTGGTTTAATTCCGACTTATGTTGTTGTTCATTGGTTATCGGACCCACTCAAAGCTTAAGTCTAACCGGGAACACTCAGGCAAGTTTTCTACCCGTTATACTGTTGTTGTGATGTAAATATATGTATATGCATTATCTTGTGATAAGTGCATGATTGTTATTAGCAAATTTTGCGATATATTGGAGCATGCTGATATGGGATATATGCATGTCTATTTCGTAATCTTGATATCTAATTGTTGATTCAAATGCTTATAAGTTGCATAATACATATGCTAGAGATAAGCAGCAGTTGCGTATACCCTTAGTATAGGGGACCCAAAGGTGAACATTTTCTAAACCGGGAGTCGATGTTCCCGAGTATAATGTATATATATTTATATATATATATTGATATAGTTTTCAAAACTATTAATCGAATAAGGTTTATTCGATAATTTTATTTTATTTAATGAATATTATTTTGAATATTCATTCGAGGAATTATGACTCCGCTTCTTTTATTAAATAATATTATTTATTTTATTAAAGAATAATGCTTCGATAATCAAACTTATTTTCGATTATTCAAATAAAGATCGTACTTTCGTATAAGTATATCTTTGGTTATTTATTATTCATTTCAAGTATGAGTGTTAAAACTTCTACTTCAATTATTTTTATAAGGATTATCCTTAAGGAAATATTATTTAAATAATAATATTCAGATATTTTCTAATATATCGCGACTGATTTATTTCATTAAATCAGCATTACTCCAAACATTCTTAAAAATGTTTTAAAGTCTTCAAAATGATTTTAAAAGTTAGAGCGGATCCCAAAACTCGTTTTCAAATTTAAGATCTTCCTTTCGAAGGGGATTTAAATACTCGCTTAAAAATTGAGGGATCCGGCTCTGTGGTGTATTTTATATTCCCAACGAGGTTGCTATTTTGATAAATAAATTGATTACTTACCCAACGTTCGGGAAGTAAGTCCATCTAATTGAGTCGGCATAAGCGACAGGTCGGGGTACGGTCTATCAAAGTGTAACTGGCTGGGTGGCAGCCCATCAACGCGTAAGAGGCCGGGTGGTGGTCCAGCACAAAGTCCTAATGAGGCCAGGGTGATGACCGGTGGGGGATTCATCCATCTATTAGTAGAAAAGGTTACTTATTGGTATCTTTGCCTGATCAGCAAGATATCGGGTTTATGCCAAAATTCTTTTCTTTCCAAATTCATTGGATATTGCAACTCTGTTCATACTTTACATGCCAGAGGTTTTCAGGAAATGTATGAGAGATATATATGGATATATATATATATATATATCGGGACTTAATGAAGTATCTCGTAACTTCATTTCATTCAATAATATTTCAAAGATTGAATCTATTCAAGTCTTATCTTGTAGTCTCATCTGTGTGATGAACTTCTGAAACTAATTATAACTTGAACGGTGGTAGTTCAAGTAGTATTCGGAAAAGATATAAGTATATTGGAGTATCTTGTAACTTCATCTTTTCAACTTATATCTAGTAAATGATTATCTTATGCATGACAAAGATTTTCAGAAAAACGTTGAGACAAGGTTAGATATATGAGATCACCTTGCAACGATATTTTATACGGTTATAAACTGGAACTCTGTGTATATTATACGTGTCAGAGGATTTCAAAGATTTGAGAAGTATATATGTATATATATTCTGAATATTTTGTGACTTCGTCGTATTAAAATAACAAACTTGTTTCATTTCTTCTTCACCAAGACTTTCATGAGTACTATGAGAATGCTCATATATTGTTAATTATAATACATATTATTTCGGTGGGCTTGTTGCTCACCCTTGCTTTCTTCTTTCATCACACAACAACAGATAGACAAGATGAACATGATCAAGCTCCAAATTCGTGGGCGGTTAGGAAACATTCTGCAGTTTCCTGTAGGCGTTGATGCCGTTGTAGCTGAGGTAGGAACTACCAATAGGCCAGGCTTTCAACTTTTGTTGTACCAGACTTATGTATATTTATGAATTATAATAATGGCAAAGAATATGTAAATTTATTCAGAAACCCTTTTGAGGTGTAATGACTTATAATTATGGAATAAAATGACTTGTGTTATTTTTGGTATTCATCTCTCAGACTATAACTTGTGGTGTGTGTGTGTATATTGTGGGGTCACGGTACGCAATGGTTGGTTGTTTATTAAGATTAAGAGTTGTTAAAGGAATTGGAACTCGTGACAACCCGGATCCCCGACCCCGGATTTGGGGGTGTTATAGTGAATAAGGGGAAGGCCAAAGCAAAGGGTAAATGGAAAGGCAAGAGGAAGATGTGATCTAAATCGAATGCCAATCGGAAACCTGATCTGACCAAGGCTTTGAAGCCTAAAGATGGTGTTCCAAAGGTTGGTGATTGTCACTATTGCAAGAAACCAGGTCATTGGAAGAGGAATTGTCATGCTTATTTGGAGGATCTGAAGAAGAAGAAGGTTGTTGTTACTACTTCTGATTCAGGTATTTATGTTATTGAAGTCAATTTGTCTACTTCTACATCTTGGGTATTAGATACTGGATGTGGTTCTCACATTTGTATAAATGTGCAGGAACTGCAGGGAAGTAGGACATTGGCGAAGGGAGAAGTCGACCTACGAGTTGGCAATGGAGCAAAGGTTGTTGATTTAGCTGTAGGGACTTATCGTTTATCGTTGCCCACTGGGCTTGTTTTAGAACTAGATAACTGTTTTTACGTGCCTGCGATTTGCAGAAACATTATTTCAGTTTCTTGTTAGGACAAAAAAGGTTTTTCATTTTTGATTCAGAACAATAGTTGTTCCTTTTCATTCAATAATGTTACCTATGGGATTGCACGTTTGTTTAATGGTTTATATGTTCTTGATATAGATACTCTTGTCTATAACATAAATAATGATAATAAATGTATTAAGATGAAAGACTCAAATCAAACATACCTTTGGCATTGTCGCTTAGGTCACATAAATGAGAAACGCATTTCCAAATTACATAAAGATGGTTACTTGGATAAGTTTGATTTTGAATCATATGAAGAATGCAAATCTTGTCTCATTGGAAAAATGGCTAAAGCTCCTTTTACCGGACAAGGTGAAAGGGCCACCGAATGATTAGGACTTATACATAGTGATGTATGTGGTCCAATGCGTACGATGGCAAGAGGTGGCTTCTACTACTTCATTACTTTTACTAATGATTTCAGTAGATATGGATATGTGTATCTTTTGAAGAACAAATCCGATTCTTTTGAAAAGTTCAAAGAATACAAGGCTGAAGTGGAAAAGCAAACAGGGGAAAGTATAAAAGTTCTACGATCAGATTGTGGAGGAGAATACTTAAGCCTCGAGTTTAAAGGTTTCTTGAAGGAGTGTGGTATCGTATCACAACTTACTCCTCCTGGAACACCTCAATGGAATGGAGTTGCTGAGAGGAGAAATCGTACCTTGTTGGACATGGTGTGATCGATGATGAGTCTAGCAGATCTTCCAATAAGTTTCTGGGATTATGCTCTAGAAACGGCTGCATATACACTAAACCGAGTTCCACTAAATTGGTTCAAAAGACTCCATATGAGATATGGACTGAGAAACGTCACATCATGTCTTTTATGGAAGTATGGGGATGCGAAGCGTTTATGAAATGCTTGGTGTCTAACAAGCTGGGACCAAAATCAGATAAATGTTATTTTGTGGGATATCCTGAAGAAACTAAAGGATATAGTTTCTATAATCCTACCGAGAACAAAGTGTTTGTTGCTCGAACCGCTGTATTTCTTGAAAGAGAGTTACTTTCAAAGAAAATTAGTGGGAGGACTATAAATCTCAATGAAGATCGAGTTGTACAAAATAATATTGAACCAGAGTTGGAAAATGGGCAGGTAGTACATCAAGATGTTCCTGCTCCAGAAACACAAGTTGTTCGTAGATCTAGTAGGGCTCGTCATGAGCCAGAGAGATATTATGGATTTCTCTTGACTCAAGATGATGATGTAATGCTCATAGATAATGATGAGCCTCTTACCTACCAAGATGCTATGAACAGTCCAGACTCCGAGAGATGGCTAGATGGAATCCATGTATCAAAATAAATTATGGACTTTAGTTGATCAACATGAATGGGTAAAACCTATAGGGTGCAAGTGGGTTTTCAAGAAGAAAACTTACATGGATGGTAAAGTACAGACTTATAAAGCGCGACTGGTGGCAAAAGGTTTTAAACAAGTTCATGGAATAGACTATGATGAGACCTTTTCACCAGTTGCTATGGTCAAGTCCATCAGGATTTTGCTAGCAATAGCTACTTACTACGACTATGAGATTTGGCAAATGGATGTCAAACCCGCTTTCTTAAATGGGAGCCTTGGAGAGGATGTATACATGATACAATCTGAGGGTTTTGTCGATCCCAAGTTTGCTAAGATGGTCTATAAGTTGCTTCGATCTATTTATGGATTGAAGCAAGCCTCAAGGAGATGGAATCGTCGTTTTGATGAAACAGTCAAAGAATTTGGCTTTATTCAAAATGAAGATGAACCATGTGTTTACAAGAAGATTAGTGGGAGCCATGTGGCATTCCTAGTACTATATGTAGATGACATATTACTAATAGGGAATGACATACCTTCTCTACAGGCTGTTAAGACTTGGTTGGGAAATAGTTTCTTGATGAAGGACTTAGGTGATACTACATATATATTAGGGATCAAGATCTATAGAGATAGATCAAGGAAATTAATCGACCTAAGTCAGAGTACATACATTGACAAAGTATGGCATCGTTTCGGGATGCAAGAGGCAAAAAGAGGATATGTCCCAATGTCTGATGGGATATTGATCTCAAAAGACAACTTCCCTAAATCATTAGATGATAAGGGTTGTATGAGCAAAGTTCCATATGCTTCGGCAATTGGATCTATAATGTATGCGATGATATGTACTCGACCTGATGTTTCGTATGCCTTGAACTTGACGAGCAGATACCAGTCTAATCCTGGCGAGGGTCACTGAACAACAGTCAAGAATATTCTTAAGTACTTGAAAAGGACTAAAGATTCATTCTTGGTGTATGGAGGAGATATACATATATGTATAGTGCATACTGATGATAATGTTGTAGACCCACTGACTAAGGCTTTGTCGTAGCAAAAGCACGAAGGTCATACTAGTTCCATGGGTATTAGATATCTGGGTGATTGGCTCTAGTACAAGTGGGAGATTGTTAGTATTTGTGCCCTAGAGACAACACTAGTATGTTTATATTATGAAACATTTGGATTATTAATTCTGATTATATGGATTATTCTTTAGTAATTTATTATATCTTTATTTTCTGTGATAAGATGTTAGATTAATAAATGTCCTTGGAATATGATATGTAATTTTATATCTCTAAGTACGTGACTTAGAAATGATATTATGAGAATAGTATCGATATTCCTAAAGATCCCTAGTCGAGTATTAATATTAAGGGACAATAATAATGCATTAAGACTAGTGTGAATGTTGACTGATGATCACATCTCATTGATCATAGGTATAGTGATACTAAAGTCAAAACACAGGCACATGTATTATATACATGGTGTTGGAAGACCCAATGTGAGATTCTACATGTGTTGTGTCATATGTAATTCTCATAGTGATAATGATGTATTGGTCCTTAGACTTGAAATCATTATATTTCTATATGAGAACTAATATACTTTGGTTGCATTAAAGGTTACCTTTGACCGGGTGATGATAAAAGTGTATATTGGGTATATTATGAATCATATGAGAAATATGAATGATCTAGAAAGGATTTAACCCTCCTATTTTAGGAGTGATATTATTGGCCTCTTGTTTGAGTTAGACTATGAACTGCATGGCCATGCTCAAATGTTGATTTGATATTATAGTCTACTTATCGATCAAGGAATCCTGGATTAAATTATGAAGAGGATGACACATAACATGCCTCGAGTTTAATCTATAATATATGGTTAAAAGGATTATAGTACATTATACATTATACACAAAAGGTTTAATCGATCACCGATTTAATTATATTACTTGGGTAACAATGATGTATTACTAGATGCCGCTCATTGTTTATGATTTTAAATTAGATTTAAAATTGTTGCCAATGTAATAATAACCTAAAGGGTCGCATAAAGAATGATTGGAGGATTATTTAATTTAAATTCGGATTTAAATTAAATGTAAGTAATTCGAATTATTTGTTATTAATTAAGTGTGACTTAATTAATTAAATAAATAGGAAATTCGAATTTAATATTAAATCCGAAATTATGTTATTGGATGATTAAGTGAGACTTAATAATACAATAATTAGAATTTCGAATTTAATAATAATAATAACTCTAAAATTAAGTTTAGGGTTGGAGGCCCAATAGCTCTTGCCTATATAATATCTTTTTCTAATAGAATTAGGGTTACACGTTTTATTTGATAAAACATAAACCCTAGCAGCTTGAAGAGATATAGAGAGAGCAAGAAGGCGGCCTCAAGAACGTGCTAGTACACACCCATCCTCCGGGCGATCATTCATGTGGATACCTTCAAGGCGTAGATCGTTCTAGCGACGGGCTACGTGGTGATCATTCAAGACCTCCATCTTTCCATTAATGTAAAGCTTCTTAAGGTAAACATACTGAACTATGAATTAAATATTATTTTTTGCATGGATCCTACGGAGGGTTTCAATTTTTTAAGAATTAAATTTACATTTCCGTTCCGTTTATGTACTAAAAACCCTTCAAAAACACCATTTGAGATGGTCAAGGGAAAGATGCCAAATTTGAAGTACTTTCACATTTTTGGCGGCAAGTGTTTTGTTCTCAAAACTCATCCAGAACAGCATACTAAATTTGATCTAAAAGCTGATGAAGGCATTTTTGTTGGCTATCAATTGTTAAAAAAAGCTTTCAGAGTGTATAATATGAGAAAAAAGACATTCATGGAATCTATACATGTATCTTTTGATGACAAGAAAATCACAGGTCTAGAAGATGCAGATGACCATGGTGAGTTGAGATTTGAAAATGAAGTACTGTCACGCCCCAAATTTAACAAAAGACACTATAGAATTATTACAATAGTTAACAAAAGGAAATATATACATCTGAATCCAAGATCTTACAGTTTAGGGTTTGGAAAAGCCAACACTATTAACTATTACAACATGATTTTATTTTCGAGTCCTCACACAAAACGATCATTAATCTACCTGAGCTCGAACAAACGAATTTGCATCACAAGTCTTACACGCTATCTGCTTGAATCTAGCTATATCTGCTAGCTGTAATATCAGGGTAAAGCAAGTAGTGAGCCAAATGCTCAACAAGTGCTATAATATACATAAACAAGAATAAAAGAATAACAATGGAAATGAAATATTCAACAAGATAGTATCAAGAGATAAACTTTCAGGGTGATGGCATCTTTTTCTTGTAATAAAAAAATTCAAAACCATTTATTTATCAAAAACCGTTTTATGACGCTACGGATTACAGTCGGTGATCAGCCGCGAAGTCATCCCGAACCTTTCTAGGTTCTGGAACATTAATGGGATCCCTAGGCAACTTTTAAGCCTATAAATTAAGAGCGAAAAAGACGTGCGTCTCAGTCCAGATCCACTATTTCAAGGAAACATTTGCCCCCTTTGGGACTGAAAATCCACTTTTAACTTTTCATTTTTAGAAACAATTGATGCCAAGTGACAGTTAATTTCTTAAACAGTGATTATCTTTATCAAGGGTTCTAGATCAACTTCGAAGCACGTGGAATAGTTCAATAAATTTTAAGGTCGTGATCAACTAGACTGCTACCTTATCAAAGGAAATTGCAAAGTTTCTATTCAGAAGGGATTGGGTAATGAGGTTTAATAGGGTTATTGAATTGTATAAGGGAACTAAGTCAAACTAGGTTCAATATAGTGGTTCCAGATAAAATATAGGTATTTATAATATAAAGAAGGTGAGCATCAGTTCAAAGCATAACATGGTATCATGGTTTAAGGATAAAAATAGAGTTATCAAGCATATATGAACAATCTTTGAGGAATAACTGACTTTTAGGTGTCAAGATAAGGTTACTAAGTATGACTTATACAGGGTTCAACATCACAATTTCTTTGGTATACTAGCATGGTATGACTTTTGAATTACTTGCATGGCAATCTCCAAGCAAAGTTAAACTACTTGCAATAGATACTTGAGGGTTCATGGCATTTGCATATAATACGAAAGTTGATTTGAAACCACTTGGATCATGTATACATATATATCAAGGTGAATTAGAATACTCGCATCATATATAAAAGTTGGGCTAACACACACTTGCAGTGTAAACAAAAAGGTAGGTTGAAATACTTGCCTTGAGAAAGGCTTGACTTGACTGGAAGGTGGGAGCAACTGGGAGCTTTACTCGACTTTAATAGAAATTTTACCCTCGGTTCGTGAGCCTACATGAAATAATAATAACCTCATTGTAATATATTTTCACCAACTCAACCTAATAATAAACCAAAATTAACCACTTTGGCACTTAGGCCTATATACACATATATGCTTGCAATTATCTTATAAGCATAATAGTTCCCATAGCCACATATACTCACATAACACATTTAAGTACATAACAATATATCAACACACTATATTGCATCACTAATCTTGGATGATCTCACTCCACTTATTCAAGTCACTTAGTTATGCTGAACTAGCCAAAACTCTTAATATTGACCTCATAACTCGAAGTGCCTTTTCTAAATCATCTAGTTTTTACTGTCCCTGACTTAGGCCTTACACTCTAGTGACCTTATACTATCTTACAACTATGGTGATCAACCTAGGCCTCACTTGTAAGTGCTCTAAAACTAAATGTGAAGTGAATGCGCTCATTATATTGATTTCAGGATGACACCAATGGTTTTTTTTAGTACAATTAACACCCTTACACTTCAATTTTACCTCCCAAACTTTTACACTAGACTCTTCTGATCATAAGGCAACTCTCAAACTCGGTGTGGCTCAAGGTCCTAGCTTGGGCCTCCCTAGCCCTAAGCTTAAAGTCCATGGTTCCCCTATATTCTAGACAGAAAAGTATCCTGTTTTTCCCTAACTTGTGACACATGATTCTAACTCAATTCCTATGAAATATGGCTGTAAAAATACCTCTGACACTCCCTCTAACTAAGGCCAACTAAGGCCTAGTGATGGCCTACCCATGACATGGTCAAAACTCCTCATTTCTAAGTTGTAGCAAAATTGTCCCCTGCTGGACAGATTTGGTGTTTCAACTCGTGCACCTAACCAAACAACCTACAAACCTCTAACAAACACCTGAAATATAAAGTATACCCGTTGTAATATCTTATGGTGACTTGGGACTCAAAGTGCATTATAATGACATGGTCAAATCTCACTCTAACCCTCATGATACCAAGCTGAAAATCTGCAGAATCTATTGTACCCCTTTCCACCATGTTTCCCACTTAACAAACCAAACCAAACATCAACCAAAACCCAAACTAATCCTCAACCAAAGCAACCTACTGAAATAACACTCCCATACACAATATTGGCTTAGTGGAGATCATCCTTACCTAAGGTGCAATATAGCAAAACAAGAGTTAACACAATACACTAATTACAAGTCATCACACTTTGAAAATAACATCTTAAATCCTTCATATATACGAATTAAAATCACATAACAAGGAGCACAAATCATAATTAATATCCTAACTTAACTGAAATTAGAGATTATTAACAAAAATCAATCTAAATGATCAAGAACTTCTGAAAATCATGAGTTGAACCTATGCATGCATGCTTTCGAACTTACAAGCCAAAAACAATATGGTTTCCATATAAATTTCATCATAGCATTAACATGCAAGCCTAGAATTAACCATAACTATATGATCACTTAGCATGCAAAGATTTTTATCAAGTTTTTATTTCCAAAACCAAGCTATTGTCACATAAACATACAAAAATTAACAAGGCAACAAAAACACCATTTATTCGGCTCCTAACAAGTCATGGATGAATGGATTAGGGTGAAAACAATATTTGCATGAGTGTGAAACACTCATGTCTAGCCATTCTCAACCCTATGATAATATATCTCATGTTGAAAACCTTATTAACAAGAATCAAGGGTGTTCACTTTGAGTTTAACAAAACACTACCATGCAAGACTAAAACATAGACTTTTCACCTTAAACTCTTTGGATTATTAAAGAACAAGATATGGGGAGTAAGATTACTTAAGTGGAAGATGGACTTTTGAATGAAAAATGAAGCAAAAGAGGGGGGAGGGGGCTTCGGCCGAGAGTGAAGGCTGAGAGAGAGAAAGGGCCGAGAGAGGGTGAGGGAGAAGAGAGGTGAGGGTGGAGTGGAGTGAAGTGAGTGTGATTATGACAACTTGTACTTGATTTTTATGGTTTTGATTTGATTAGAAAGTGAGTGGAAGTGATAATTGACAAGAGTAACCCTCAAGCAAGCTTGTGTTATTTTGCATGCAAGGATAAGGTAGTAATTTGGCTAGTAAAGTAGTAGTTAGTGGGGTTGGAATTTCAAAGTTTGCCCTGAACTTCTATTGTGATCAAAATGCATGCATGGGCAACTAAGTAAATTGCAAATTAAAATTCAACTAATTTATGTAAAACAATTTATATAAATATAAATGCACTTCCATAAATCACAAAATATTTATCATAAAATAGCTTATGATTTTAGAAATTTAATGATAAAAGATTTGAAAATTTGTTGTTAAAAGATTTTTAAAATAGATTTTTTCATAAAATGAAGTACTTTTGATTATTATTTAAAAAAACTAAATAATACGATTCTCCTTTCAAAAATTATATATATATATACTAATACATTAAACACTTAATTTATAGGCACTCAACACAATAATTGTTAGGTCACACAACACTGTAGAAGGGGGTTGAATACAGTGTTATTACAATCAAATCGATTTAACACAAGTATGTAACAAAGATCAAGTATATTGAATAAACTCTGTTACAATAAGAACTGTTGTTCTCTCTCAGTGATGAACAAATATCACTAAGAGCTGCTAGGTTACAATGTATAATCTTCTCGATAATGATAACACATATAGTGTATACCCTAAGTCTGTATTTATATAGTACACAGTTACAAGATAACTTCTAATTGATATGGAATACAATTCTGTCTCCTAAAATATATTAATCAGATATCTTCTATAAGTCTTCTAGTCTTCTAACTCCTTCCATGCACATCTTCTTTTGTTTTACTCTCGATTTTCTACTGTAAATCAGCTTCCTTCCTTATATGAAAGTTTTCCCGCACTTAAGTTCTGATATGACCTTAAGTTCTGATATTAAGTTATGACTTCCAGTAAGTCCTGACTTCAGTAAGTCCTGATTTGTCCTGTTGTTAAGTTCTGAAAACTAAACACAAATCATATTAGACATGACATCTCAAATATATCTAACAATCTCCCCCAACTTGTAAATTATGCAAAATATACAATTTAATAGATTTGATGATGTCAAAAACATTTAAGTACAAATGCAAATAAGAGTATAACTAGATAACTAATTACAACTTACAGTCCTTGTAGCTTTTACTAATCTCACTGAGTCAATCTGAATCCATAATGATTCTTGAAAAAGCTTGATATCAGCTTTTTTTCTTTAATCCTCAGGACTTGAGATAGTGTAGTCTTGACTTGCTTCATCTCTTCATTCTGACTTCCAATCTGGTAGATTGCAGTCCTTAAAGTAGAGATATGGTTTCTTTCTAAACCATCATTTAGTCTTATTACACTTGGATGAGAAGAATCTTCATTGTAGCATAAACATTTCCCTTTCAGAATCACTCAAGCTTAGCAGAATTCTTCTTCATTGAAATCTCACTTCCATCATCTTTAACAATATTAGGAATGAATTCTGTAACTCTTGAACCAGAAATTCTTGCTTTATCTCTGATGGTCTTCAATATGAAATTTGACCATCTCCTGGTAATATCAGACTTTACCTCTAAAAGGTAATGAAAGAATTGAAGTTCTTTCAGTGATTTGTTTAGCACATCTGATTCTGACATCTGATATATCCTTCCATCTTCAAGAAATAGAATCAAATTTTCCTTGACATTGTGCTTGTCATGAGCATCCAGTACCACTTGAACATAGATAACCTTATCAAGGTGTTTCTGTGTAACATCTTCAAGAGGTTGATCAATTAATAAAAATGGATATCTTGTAAGCACTTCAACTCCTATTTTAATCTTAGCTTCATCAGAACCTAGCCCTGCTCTGTCTCTTGCTTCTCTGGCTTTCAATCCAATAGTCATGAAATCAGATAACAATTGGCTTTTCTTTGGATCTGATGGTTTGACATTCTTCCATAAGAGTTTCTTTTTATCAGCTACTTTCATCTTATCCAAATCAACTTGAGCTATGTCATAGGTTGATGTCTTGATGACCTTGTCAGAACTTGCTATTTCTGTTGTAGCTTACAGTTCTTCACTCTGAACAACTTGAGCCTTGTCAGAGGTTGTCTTTTATTCTTCATAAATCTTCCTTCTTTTCAGAGTTTGAACATCTTCATTTTCAGCAAGAGTGTCATCAGTAACTTGGACAATTTTGCGCACTGGTTTTATCAGAATTTGAGGAATTTTCATCTCCAGTGGCTTGATTGGTTCATCAACTTTTCCCTTCCCTTTATCTTTGGGATTAATCTCAATCTGTGATCTAGTCTTGGGCTTTGATGCCTCAGTATTTGATTTCTCCTTTATCACAATGCCTATTTCCTTAAGCCTTGGAGGTTTCTTTGCAACAAAAGCTTTTGGCTTTAAATTTTTTTATTCAGCCTTAAATCTAGCTTCTTCCTCCTTGAGATTTCCTAAATCTATTCCTGGATTATGCTTCAAAAATAATCTTCTAGCAATTTCCTCATCAAGTGTCTAAAGCTTGGGATCTTTGTAGTAGACTGTTGTCTGCATCCCCTTGAGCTTCAGAGTTTGCATGAACTTTTGAGAATTTTGACTTCCACCTTGTATCAGAACATCAGGCTTTGTCATCAGACTTTGCTCATCAGAACTTGATATCATTTTTTGAGTATCAGTACTTGCTATCAGATTCTGAGTTTGAGCAGCTTCAGAACTTGTCTTCTTTTGAATAGAAGATTTGCTTGCATCAGTAATTAGTTTCCTTGAAGAAACCTTATTGCTCTGCCCTTTACCTTGAACTTGACCTCTACCCTTGCTAGGGTTTCCCTGGTCATCAGCTTCATCATCTTTCTTCTTCAGTACTTGATCAATAGAGCATTTGGATTTAACTATCTTCTCCCCCTTTTTGGCATCATCATTTAATGAGAGAGAGAGAGAGAAGAAGTTTAACTGAAGATTGGGATTCATCCATTTGAGCTTTTTGAGAAGCTTGATTTTGTGGGACCTCAGCAATTTGGGCCCGTTGCTTCTCTTGAATCTTCTCAATGGCTTCAACCTTTTCAGAAATAGGTCTGATAAACCTCTTTTTGTCAAGCTTGGTCTCCATATCTAGTTTTTCAGCTTTTTCAAGAAGCTTATCAACCTTTTCTTTAGTAGCATGGTGTAGACCTTGAAGATTCTTGGTAGATATAGTTGTGACCTTGAGTTGTGTCTTGAAATCAGCATTTGTGAGCAACTCATCAGCTTTACCAATATGGTCTGTCAATATTTTAGAGCTTGGAATGAAATCAGTTTCATTCCACTTCTTGGTCCAATCCACACCTCTGTGAGTATCTTCCCAAGGAATAGGTGCTGCTTGCTCAATAAATTTCTCAATTAGTGCCTCATTTCCCAGAATAGGAGCAGGAGTATCAATAGAAACATTGTCTGATGAACTTGATGAAGATTCATTATCTTCTGAAAAAACTAGAGTGTGTGAAGCAACTGGAGATTCTGGAACAATATCATCTAAATTCCGAGCATCAGAATCTATCTCCAGAATTGGTGTTGTTGGAGTAGATGGTATCTCAACATTTAAGATTGGATAGTTGACTTGAGATGGCTGAGCTGCTGATGTTGGAGCTTCCAGATAAAGAATAGTTGGTATATTCAGATTGTGAATATCTATATCAGAATTTGTGCCTTGTTCTTCAGCATCATCTGTAGCTTTAATAGGAGAGACAGGAGGTGTTAGCACAATATCTTGAGCTTGAGTAGGGAATGGCAGAGCTTCAATTATAACAGGTTCTGATGAGATCAGAGATTCCTGATCCCCTTCCTCAGCTTCAGTAGTATCCTCAGATGGAGGCTTAGCCATGTGCCTCTTAGCTCTCACTTTATTCAATCTTTTTGCTAATGAAGGAGTTGCATTATCATCAAAACTTACAGTTCTCTTCCTCTTCAAAGTATCAGAACTTTGAGCTTCAGCATTTACCTGTTGGGTTGACCCTACAGCTTCTGTTTTTTTCTGAAAAACCAGAGTTTCAGCTTCAATAGTCACAGGTTCTGATGCATGAACCTGTACTTGTTCCTCTTCACTATCAGATTCATCCCTGAAAATCATCTTTCTTCTCTTCTGTGGAGGTTGAGGAACAGACTTTGCCCCCTTAGGCTTGAAAGATGAAGGTCTGATGGTATATGCTGTTGGTTGGTGTTGTGAAGATTGAGCCGATGGTTGGAAGTAAGTTCTGATTGTAGGTTGAGGTTGAGAGGTGCTTTGTTATGTAGGTGCTGATGGAGGTTAGGATGGTTGGACATCAGGATAAATGGAAGAATATGTGGCTGGATCATAATTTACCAAAAACTGTTTGACAGAAGTAGGAATTTGGAGGAACCTCAAAACAGTCTTCTTATTATCAGTAGATAATAAGTCAGTAAAGGCCCTCTTAGCAAGTTTAAATGGTGAAATTCATTCACTTGCTAATTGGGGTGCATCAGAGTTACAAAAGCTATAAATAAGTTGACAGAATCTAGCAAAGTATACAGTATTTCTATCTTTTGTCATCCTATCCTATATGAATTCTAGTACAGCAGTAGCATAATCAAAATGAGATTGAGTAATCAGAGCATACCCAATTTGCTAACTGAGGATAGGAATTGCATCAAAGTTTGAACACTTGTTTGCAAAAGTTCTGGTGATGCAGTCAAAGAAGAAACTCCATTCCCTCCTAATGTCGGGTCTCTTCAACTGTCCCTGCTTTGCCAAGGTCTTCTCATAGCCCAGAGTTGCCATTAGCTATTGAATAGCTGGCTCCTCAACTGTTAAATATGTGCAATTTTCTGGTAAATGGAGTGCTTGTCGAAATGTGGCCAAAGTAACTACATGCTCATCCTCCCCTGTTGAAAAGATAAAACTTGGGGACCCATGAGCACCACCATCATCATTCATGCCACTTCTCCAAAACTCCAGCACTTGAGTTCCAGAGATGGCTTCTGGTTGGGTCAAAGCATACCCAATCTCAGAGTTAGCAAGGAAGTCCTGAATAAAGTGAAGTTCTGATGGAGCTTCACCCTTGCTAAGAATAGCCAAGTAATTGCTGCGAAACAAACTTGGCTCCATTGAAAACAATATCTTTTGGTGCCATTTCTGTGAAAAATCAAATGAGAAAAAGAGTGTTTGCAAGGTGTTTGATAAAATGCCTGTATGAAAAATAGCTTCAAAGAATATTAGTGGGTGAGAGAAAATAAGATAGATGAGAGAATAAGAAAAGTAGGTAAAAGATTAGAAAATCTTTTAACTCTCTTATTTATACAGCCCATGTCATAACAGTTACATTTTTGAAGCATGGCAGACAATTTACACCTGGCAACATGTGAACAGTCACTAAAAAGGTAAAGCAGGAGTTAGTGGGAACGAGAACTAAGCAGTAATTAATGTGCGCATGCAGTTTTTCAAGGAAAACACGCTTCCCACTTACTCAATAATTATGACTGTTTTTATCTCACCTAATTATATTCTGATTAAATATGACTGTTTCAGTATTTACCACAAATAAGTCAAGTATATAAATAATGCCACGTAAGCATCAGAGTTTCCATCAGGATTTGCATCAGAACTTGACTTACATCAGAATTAAACGGTCATCAGAACAAGGCTTCTGTACCCAAAAAGTGAATGTTTGTTACTGTGATTCTTCATACAAATACTAACTTGTTTTTCAGAGTTTAATCATCAGAACTTCCATCAGAACTTGTCCTCAGAATTTATGCAAATGACACTTAACTGTTTATCTAAAACAACTGAATCACCACTGTAAATTTCATCATTCATATAGAGTGAAAGTGTGTGCATTTAGCAAAATATCAGATAAAGATTAAAGTCTGATAAACTTCAGTACATCTTAGAAATAAGGCATTACTAAGAAAAGTGCTTAAAATATGTCATTAATAATGAAGTCTACTATAGAATAAATTTATGCAAAAATCCACCTCAACTGTTTGTGCTCATTTTATGCATCTTTTAACATTCTTTTTCATAGTGGCTTCTCAGTGTAAGTGAGTCACAACTGTTATCAGAATTTATGCTATTATCAGAGTATTTCTCCAGTATTCAGAGAATGTGAAAAGTCACCAAGAAAAATTTATTTACTTTTCTAATGCATATAACTTAATACCAGCAATGCACTTTGGTATTCCCGTTCACATATTTACTCTAGATCTCAAAGGAGTACCTAACTTCAATTTTCTTTTCTTTTCTTTTGATTAGTGAGGCTTATCAAGCATGTGGTTCATCCTTAAGATTTACTGATATCAGAATTTGACAGATAAGAAGCAAGAATCTAGTTTGTGACTTAGTAATAAGATACACAAAGTAAATTTGACTAAGCTCGAAATCAGAATTTGCTTGTGTTAATGAGTTTCCGCATAAACAACTAATTCAAACATGGGATTTCTAGTATGTTAAAGACTACTAGGTCAGCATCTAACACAGTTATCCTCATTGGGTTGAATAGTCATAGAACATGCAAATCACTATCAGAGTATATAGATTCACATCAGATAACAATCAGCATTTAATGTATTACAATTTAAGCACATATTACATGAAGATATGATAAAATGTAAACACTGATCATAAAGTCTGATGCATGAGAATAAAAACTAAGCATATTTAGAGAAAGAACTTAAAACCATTCCAAGTTCATTTACCAGTCTTGTAAAAGTAGCTTCACATAGTGGTTTTGTGAAGATATCTTCTAGTTGTTGATCTGTTGGAACAAAATGCAATTCCACTGTACCTTCCATCACATGTTCCCTTATGAAATGGTACCTAATGCTGATGTGCTTTGTCATTGAGTGTTGAACTGGATTACCTGTCATAGCAATAGCACTTTGATTATCACAGTAAATAGGTATTTTAGAAAATTATAACCCATAGTCCTGTAACTGATTCTTCATCCAAAGAATCTGTGCACAACAGCTTCCTGCAGCAATATATTCTACTTCTGCAATTGATGTGGAAATTGATTTCTGTTTCTTGCTAAACCAAGAAACCAATCTGCCTCCAAGAAATTGGCAGCTTCCACTAGTGCTTTTCCTGTCTATTTTGCATCCTGCAAAATCAGCATCTGAGTAACCTATTAGCTTAAAATCTGATTCTCTAGGATACCACAATCCTAGATCAGCTGTACACTTAAGGTACTTGAAAATTCTTTTCACAGCTATTAAATGAGTTTCTCTTGGATCAGCCTGAAATATTGCACAAAGACAGGTAGCATATATGATATCAGGTCTACTAGGAGTTAAATAGAGTAAAAAGCCAATCATACCTCTGTAGTTAGTAATATCTACTGATGAACCAGTATCTTTATCGAACTTTGTTGCAGTGGCCAAGGGAGTGGATGCAGTTGAATAGTCTTGCATCCCAAATTTCTTCAGTAAATTTCTGGTGTACTTGGATTGATTGATAAAAGTACCTTCTTCATTTTGCTTGAATTGAAGTCCCATAAAATAGCTAAGTTCTCCCATCATACTCATTTGATATCTTGACTGCATTAGCTTGGCAAACCTTTCACAGAGTTTGGCATTTGTAGAACCAAATATGATATCATCAACATATATCTGTACCAAAAGTAAGTCTTTTCCATGGTTGAGATAGAACAGTGTTTTATCAATTGTACCTCTGTGAAATCCACTTTGTAGAAGGAATTGAGCTAAAGTCTCATACCATGCTCTTGGAGCTTGCTTAAGGCCATAAAGTGATTTTTCTAATCTGTAGACATGATTTGGAAGTTTTGAATCTTCAAATCCTAGAGGTTGTTCAACATATACCTCTTCTTACAATTCTCCATTGAGAAAAGCACTTTTCACATCCATTTGAAAGACTTTAAACTTTTTGTGAGCAGCATAAGCCAAAAAGATTCTTATGGCTTCTAATCTTGTAACTGGTGCAAATGTTTCATCCTAATCAATACCCTCTTGTTGAGAGTAACCTTTAGCAACCAACCTCGCTTTGTTCCTTGTAATTATGCCATCACTGTCAGTTTTGTTTCTGAACACTCATTTTGCGCCAATAATTGATCTTTCTTTGGTCTTGGCATTAGGGTCCCGACTTTATTTCTTTCAAATTTATTCAACTCTTCCTTTATTGCTTGCACCCAATCAGCATCTTGAAGAGCTTCTTCCACTTTCTTTGGTTCAGTCTGAGATAGAAAGGAATGATAGAGACATTCATTTGATGTTGCAGTTCTAGTTCTGATACCTGCTTTAAGATCTCTAATTATTAAGTCAGGTGTATGTGATTTGGTCCACTTCCTTGCAGATGGAAGTTGATTTCTAGAACTGGATCCTCCCCCATGATCCATGCTATCTCCATCAGCATTTTATGATGCTCCCCCTGTAGTTATGCTCTCTGAAACTTCATAATTTAAGTTGGATCCTTCAGGATTTGAAGTATCAGAGTTTCCAGAATTATTAGAATTTGGCTCATCAGAACTTGATGAATCAGAACTTGAAGAGCCAGTGACAAGTTCTGATGCTTCTTGAGAGTCTTGAGTTGTGGTAGGATCTTCAGCTTGCTCCCCCTGGATAGGTGCATTTTCCCTTGGAGTAGTTACCACAGTTTTAATGACATAAGAATTTAACCCGTTAGAACTTACAGGATCAGGATTTAAGTAATCAGAATTTACAGAATCAGAACTTAAATCTTCATTTTCAAATCTCAATTGATCATGATCATTGAAATCTTCAAGTCCATTAATCTTCTTATCATCAAAAGATACATTAATAGATTCCATGACAACCCTTGTTATTAAATTGTAACTCTAAAGGCTTTTGTGGAAAGTGGATATCTAACAAAAATTCCTTTATCAGCTTTTAGATCAAATTTTGACAGCTGTTCAGGATGAGTCTTAAGAAGAAAACACTTACATCCAAATACATGAAAGTATTTCAGATTTGGCTTCTTTTTCTTCACCATCTCATATGGTGTTTTTCCATGCTTGTTTATGAGTGTAGCATTCTGTGTAAAACAAACAGTGTGCACAGCTTCAGCCCAAAAGTAGGTTGGGAGCTTTGCTTCATCAAGCATAGTTCATGCAGCTTCAATAAGAGTCCTGTTCTTTCTTTCTACAACTCCATTTTGCTGTGGAGTTCGAGGTGCAGAAAATTCCTGTTTGAATTTTTGAACTCAGTGCCATTACCACTTCTTATAATTTTAACAGAATCTTTGACCAATTTATCCAGCTGTCTAACATGATCAGTTAGAGTAGATGCAGTTTCATTCTTCTTGTGCAAGAAATACACCCAAGTGTATCTTGTGAACTCATCCACTATAACCATAGCATATTTCTTCTTTGCAATAGACATGACATTGACTGGACCAAATAGATTAACATGCAGTAGGTGATAAGGCTCAAGAATTGAAGATTCAGTTTTGCTCTTGAATGAAGATTTTCTTTGTTTTTCCTTTTGACATGAATCACAAAGGCCATCAGGAGCAAATACTGATTTTGGCAGTCCTCTCACAAGAACTTTCTTTACTAGCTCATTTATGTTGTTGAAGTTTAAATGAGAGAATCTTTTGTGCCAATTCCAGTTTTCTTCAATTGATACTCTACTCAACAGACAGATTGCGGAAACATCAGAACTTGCTTATAACTTTGCCTGTAGAATTGCTTACAACTTTACAGTGTTCTTCAAAGAAATCCACATGATAAGCTCTGTCACAAATTTGACTCACACTTAGCAGATTGTGTTTAAGTCTTGAGACAAGAGCTACTGATTCAATGATGATATTCCCAAGATTGATATTTCCATATCCCAGAGTTTTTCCCATGTTGCCATCTCCATAAGAAACTCCTGGGCCAATTTTCTCCACAAAGTCTGATAGCAGGGCTTTATTTCTAGTCATATGTCATGAACATCCACTGTCCAGCACTAGGATATTTTTCCTGTTGCCCTGAAATCACAAAGACCATTATTGGTTAGTTTTAAGGACCCAGACTTGCTTGGATCCTTTGGCCTTTATAAGTTTGTTGGCATTTGCAGCGGATTTAGTTTCAGAGTTTATGCTAACATGTTGTTTATCAGAATTTATATCAGACTATGTATCAGGCTTTACATTAGAAGGAACAATTCTAACTTTTTTCAAAGAAGGTTTTATTTGATAATAATCATAGTACAAACTATGATATTCCTTACAAGTATAAATGGAATGCCATAAACTACCACAATGAAAACAAGGATTTTGTGGCTTAAACCTAAAGACTGACTCTTAACTCCTGAATTAGGAGGTAAAGAGTTTATATCTTTATTTTTCCTGCAAAAAGAAGCAAGATGGTTAGAGTTTCCACAGTTATAACATTTCTTTCTAGGAGCATTAGGAACGGGCATATAATTGTTGTTTTTATTCACACCTTCCTTTCCATTCCTATTATTCCTATCTTCCTTTACCTTGTTGACATTCCTAATCTTTTTCAGCTTATGCTTAAGCTACTTCTTTGTCATTAAGCCTATGTTTACTTCAGCTAGTTTATCCTGTTCTAATTTGTCAGAAGTTAATTTTTCTTTTACTTTTGACCTAGATTCTTTCATCTTTTCAGAATCAGACTTTACAGTTTTTGCTCCAAACTTAACAGGATTTACCTTTGGCTTAGCAGTCTGTTTAACAACAATTGGCTCAATTTGTTCAGTTCCTTTCTCACTTTTATCATCTCCATAACCTAAGCCCTCTTTCCAGTTTCCACTACTTAATAAATTTTGAGTTGTTCTGCCAGAGTTAGTCCAAGTTCTGATAATTTCTCTTTCCTTTTCTAACTCAGTTTTTAGAGATTCATTCAATTTTAGCACTTCATCTCCAACATAAAAAACATCATCTCTTTCTTTCTGAGTTTGATGAAACATAACTAACTCTTTTTCTAAATAGTCATTCCTCTTTTTAAAAGCACGATTTTCAGATGTTAATCTTTCACATGTTAAAGTCTGATCTCTATAACTAATGAACATGGTTCTAAGATATAATCTCAACTCAGTAATATCATCAGTATGAAAAGCATAAGTTGTTTGAGGTACCTTTAATTCAGTATTTTCAGGACTGCCATCAGCATTTGCCATCAAGGCATAGTTTACCTCATGTTCAAAATTTGAAGTGTCTGTCCAGCTTTTCTTCTTTGTGATAAGTGTCTTGCCTTTGTCAGTTTTTCCTTTCTTGCAGTCAGGAGATATGTGGCCTCTTTCACCATAATTGTAGCATTTGAGAGTTGAGTTGTCTCCTCTGTCAGACTTTCCTTTACCTTCAGACTTCTTGAATCCTTTCCTATCAGAACTTCCACTTTTCTTGGAAAACTTCTTGCCTTTTCTGAATTTCCTGTAGGCTATCTTTGTGATACCCTTCACCATAAGAGCACACAATTTCATCATCTTTTCATCAGCATCCATTTCAGGTAAACTTTCAGTTTCTGAATCATCATCATCAGAATATGATGACTCTGAATCAGACTTTATAATGTGAGTCTTTCCTTTGTCTCTCTTTGAGGCAACAACTTTAGGAGATTCCTCCTCAGCTTTAAAAGTAACTGTCATTGACTTTCTTCCATGGCTCTTGCTTGTTTGATCCATCTCAGGTTCATGAGTCTTGAGCATACCATATATTTCATCAAGAGTAGTTTCAGTAAGGTCATAGTTGTCTCTTATGGTAGTAGACTTCAAATCCCAATTTTCAGGAAGAGCTAAAAGGAATTTTAGATTTGAATCTTCAAGATTATATTCCTTGTCCACCAATGACAGATCATTCAAGAGTTTGGCAAACATGTCATATAAATCAGTTAATGACTCATCAGCTTTTAAGTCAAAGTGCTCATACTCTTGAGTGAGTATAGTCCTCCTGTTCTTCTTGATTGCATCAGTTCCCTGGCATCTTGTCTCCAAAGCATCCCATATCTCCTTTGCAGTCTTGCAATGAATTACCCTGTTTGACATGACATTATCAATGGCACTATGTAGCCAATGCCTTACCCTTGCATCCTTGGCAATAGATGAGATGTCTTCAGCTGTGTACTCACCTTTATCCTTTGGTATGGTCTTTGCTGGTTGATCAGCAACTATAACAGAGAGCTTGGTAGGCTTATGTGGTCCTTCATTAATTCTGTCAAGGTATTCTAGATCTGTAGCTTCCAGAAACATAGCCATCTTCACTTTCCATATGGGATACTCGGAAGGTCTCAGTATGGGAACCCTAATAGTCTCATATCGACTATGGGTTTGAGTGTTTTGAGTTCCTTGAGTTTTGGTGGGCTTGGTTGGAGTTTATGCTTCTTCAAACATGATTGTTTGGATCTTTACTGTATGTGTGTTAACAGAAAAGCTTTGATACCACTTGTTAGGTCACATAACACTGTAGAAGGGGGTTGAATACAGTGTTAGTATAATCAAATCGATTTAACACAAGTATGTAACAAAGATCAAGTATATTGAATAAACTCTGCTACAATAAGAACTGTTGTTCTCTCTCAGTGATGAACAAATATCACTAAGAGCTGCTAGGTTACAATGTATAATCTTGTCGATAATGATAACACATATAGTGTAAACCCTAAGTCTGTATTTATATAGTACACAGTTACGAGATAACTTCTAATTGATATGGAATACAATTCTGTCTCCTAAAATATATCAATCAGATATCTTCTACAAGTCTTCCAGTCTTCAAACTCTTTCCATGCATATCTTCTTTTGTTTTAGTCTCGATCTTCTACTGTAAATCAGCTTCCTTCCTTATATGAAAGTCTTCCCGCACTTAAGTTCTGATATAACCTTAAGTTCTGATATTAAGTTCTAACTTCCAGTAAGTTCTGACTTCAGTAAGTCCTGATTTGTCCCGTTGTTAAGTTCTGAAAATTAAACACAAATCATATTAGACATGACATCTCAAATATATCTAACAATAATCACCCACATTTATAATTCTACACAATTTAAATCTCAATTATAAACACACAATTATATATATAAAATTTAGAAATACCGGTCGTAACATCCTCTCCCCCTTAAAGGATTCTTTCCTCAGAATCTAGAAGAATAAGTGAGGATACCCGGCTACGCATTTCCGACTTTAGTTCCCACGTTGACTCTTCAACCTTGGGATTACCAACTTGACCAACTTTTTTCCAAGACTCCTTCTCTTGCCAGTCGAGTATTTTGACAGGTTGCTCCACAAATGACAGGTCTGCCTGAATCTCTATAGGTTCATACTCTATCACTTGGTTGGCATCAGGATTATACTTCTTACGCAATGACACATGAAACACATTATGCACATGCTGATACTGAGGTGGCAAAGCTAATTCATAGGCCACCTTTCCCACTTGACTCAAAACTTCAAAAGGACCAATATATCTAGGTGCTAACTTCCCTTTCTTGCCAAATCTAGACAATCCTTTCCTCAGTGATACTTTCAGTAATACGGCTTCACCTACTTGGAATCTGATATCCTTACGTGTTGGGTTTGCATTCTTTCTTTGCCTATCTTGAGCAGCAAGTAATCTCTTCTGAATCAATTTGACTGTCACATACATTTGTTGCACCAATTCTGGGCCTAGAATCTTTCCTTCTCCCACTTCATCCCAACTGGTTAGTGATCTGCACTTTCGTTCGTATAAATCTTCGTATCGTGGCATGCCAATACTGGTGTGATAGCTATTGGTATAGGAGAATTCTACCAATTGCACAACTACGCAACATGTCTTCAATTGTTTGAATTGTCCGTTCGCTTTAACCATCAGTCTGCGGATGATATCCTGTACTCATGTTTAACTTTGTGCCAAGACTTTCTTGAAATTGTTTCCAGAATCTCGAGTTAAATCGTGGATCTCTATCCGAAACTATCGATACATGCACGCTATGTCGTAATACAATTTCACGCACATACAGATGGACCAATCTGTCCAATGAAGACTTCTCATTAATTGGAAGAAAATGTGCCGACTTCGTTAGGCGATCAACTATAACCCATATAGCGTCATGTCCGGATTTCGTTCGTGGTAATCCTACTATAAAGTCCATGGCAATGTTTTCCCACTTCTATTCTGGAATCTTTAAGGGCTGAATCAGTCCGCTTGGTTTTTGATGTTCTACCTTCACTTTCTGACAAGTATAGCACTTTGCAACCCATTCTGCTACTTCTCGCTTCATATTTGGCCACCAAAAGTTCCACTTCAAGTCCTGGTACATCTTGGTGCTTCCCGAATGGATTGAAAATCTAGAGTTGTGAGCTTCTTGCAATATCTCATTCTTCAATTTAGTCACATCAGGAATCGAAATTCTTGAGGAAAACCTTAATATACCTTGTTCATCCCTTTGAGTACAAATCTCTTCTCCGGTCAATTGATTATTCTCCTGTTTTATCACTTTTTCCTGATATTTCTTTATCTTTTCCAACAATGTTGGCTGAAAAGTCATAGTATGACAAATCTCTTCAACTTTTCCGCAATCACAAAGTTCTAATTCAAATCTCTTAATTTCTTCAGATAATTCCTTTGGTATTGCTACCATATTCAACCTCTCCTTCCTACTCAAAGTATCAGCTATCACGTTCGCTTTTCCTGAATGATAATTGATCGAGCAATCATATTCCTAAATCAATTCCAACCATCTTCTTCGACTCATATTGAGTTCCTTCTGAGTGAAAATATACTTCAGACTCTTGTGATCCGTGTAGATCTCACACCTTTCTCCGTAAAGGTAATGTCTCCAAATCTTAAGTGCAAATACTATAGCTGCTAATTCCAAGTCATGTGTAGGATACTTCAATTCATGTGGTTTTAGCTGTCTTGACGCATACGGAATCACCTTGCTGTGTTGCATTAGCACACAACCCAGACCTTTATGTGAGGCATAACTGAAAATCACAAAGTCTCCTTGATTGTCTGGTAATACTAACACCAGAGTTGTAACCAACCTCTGCTTCAATTCTTAAAAACTATCTTCACATTCTGCATTCCATTCAAATTTCTGATTCTTCCTAGTCAACTTAGTCAATGGCGTAGCGATTTTCGAAAAATACTTAACAAAACTTCTATAATATCCCGCCAATCCTAGAAAACTTCGCACTTCCGTAGGTGTCTTTGGTCTCTCCCAACTTATAATTGCCTCAATTCCAGATCCACTTTGACTCCTTCACTTCCAATAACATGTCCCAAAAATTGAACTTCCTTTAACCAAAACTCACACTTAGAAAACTTGGCATATAACTTCTCTTGTCGGAGTATCTCCAATGCTATCCATAGATGCTGCATGTGTTCTTCTTCTAACTTTGAATATATAAGAATATCATCAATGAATACCACTACAAACTTGTCCAAATACTTTTTAAATACCCGGTTCATCAAATTCATAAATGCTACAGGAGCATTAGTCAACCCAAAAGGCATTACTAAGAATTCATAATGTCCATATCTTATCCTGAATGTTGTCTACGGGATGTCGTCTGCTTTGATCTTCAATTGATGGTATCCTGATCTTAAATCAATCTTGGAAAAGCACTTAGCTCATTTCAGCTGATCAAATAAATCATTTATCCTTGGTAGTGGGTAACGGTTCTTAATCGTCATCTTATTCAACTCCTGATAGTCTATACATAACCTCATGCTTCCATCCTTCTTCTTTACAAACAGAATAGGTGCTCCCCATGGCGACGTACTTGGTCGTATCACTCCTTTATCCAACAATTCTTGTAGTTGGTTCGCCAACTCTTTCATTTCTGTTGGTGCTATTCTATATGGTGCCTTCGAAACTGGTTCCGTGCCTGGAGAAAGGTTGATCTCAAACTCAATTTGTCGATCGGGCGGTAAACCTGGTAGTTCATCTGGAAACACATCTGGAAATTCGCTGACTACGGGAATATCTTCCATGCTGAGGCTCTCTCTTTCTGAATCTACTACATAGGCTATAAATGATTCACAACCTTTCCTAAGCAATTTCTTAGCCTGAACGATTGTAAGAAACAGTCGCTCTTGCCTCTGACCCTTAAATAATACTTTCTCTCCATTCTCCGTCTTTAAATACACTTTCTTGGATTTACAATTTATCTGAGCGTTATTCTCTCCAAACCAATCCATGCCTAAGATTATGTCAAACTCCCCTAACTTAAAAAGTATCAAATCTGCTGAAAATTTATGTCCCGAAATATCAATCTCACTTAGGACAGAATTGACTCACAGGAATCTTCTCTTGATTCGCAATCACTACATCTATTACCTCATTTAAAGTCATTTTATCATATTTAAGTTTATCAACAAAAGTTTCTAATATAAAAGATCTAGTAGCTCCAGAATCAATCAATACCTTAGCTTCAACATTATTCATTAAAAGTGTACCTGTTATCACCTCATAATTTTGAACAGCGTCCTTCTTCTTTAAATTAAATGTCCTTGTTGTTGCTTGCGGAGTTACTGTAGATGGTGGGGGTAATTCCAATACCTCAGCTGTCATGCTTGCACTAGTACTTGCCACGTTCATCAAAGCCTTGGCTGGTCCCGTTGACTTGCATTCCCTAGCTATGTGTCCAGTCTTTCCACACTTATAGCATGTAACTCCTGGCTTCGGTATCTTACACTCGTTAGCCAAATGCCCCTTCTGGTTACATCTCTAGCATGTCATGTTCAGCTTATGACACACTCTTGGATGTCTTTTTCCACAGTACTTGCATTCTGGTCTCTAAAATCTATTTTCTCCAACTTTTCCTTGGCTTGGCTGGTTGTTCCCCTTAGGATCTTGTCTCTTATTCAAATTTCCCTTCTTATGAAAATTTCCACCTTTGTGGAATCCAATCCTTTTCACACTCCTGTCTTGTGAGCTTATGGCTTCAGACTTCTCTCCCTAAAATGGAACTTTTCTCTTCTTGTTATCCTTTTTTTTCCTTGACTGTATCCCATTACTCTCAATCAGAGCAACTTTCTGTACTACTCCAGCATAAGTATCAAGCTCGAACATAGTCACTCTATCTCTGATCCAAGGCTCTAATCCTTGTTGGAATCTATTTGCTTTCTCTTCCTCAGTGTTGGTATATTTCATCATAAACCTGGACAGGTCCGTAAACTTCTTCTCGTACTCCAATACAGACATACTTCCTTGCTTCAATTGAAGAAATTTAAGTTCCATCTGATTTTGCATGTACTTAGGGTAATACTTTTCCTGGAATAGCCTCTTAAACCTTTCCCAAGAAACCGGCTGATTTGCTTCCATAGCTCTCACTGAATCCCACCAATAGATAACTTCCCCTTTCAGAAAATAAGTAGCATATGGCGTCTTCTGATCTTCTCCTAACTGAACCAATTCAAAAGCTCTTTCCATTTCCCTAATCTATGTGTTAGCTATTACCAGATCAGTGGTATCATGAAATGCAGGTTGATTCATATTCTGAAAAGATTTGAAAGAGACAATTTGTCGAGGTGGTACTGTGGATCAGGTGGTTGGTGTGGTTCACGGTTATCTTGGTTTTTGAATTATAGTTGAAGAGTTCTTTGTTGTTGAGCTATATCATTTGTTTGTTGTTGTAAGGTTTCAAGAAATCAAAGAATATCAGGATCTGTGGTAGAAGTTGTTGTCAGGTTCTTCTTTTTAGGTGGCATGATCCTGAAATAAAAGTTATATCAAAACAAGTATGAACAATACAGATAATTTCAAGGTTAGGGTGTTGCAAGTCATTATATTCATATATACGATCGGGTTTCAAATTAAACAGTAAGGGTGATGCATATAAAGGAATAAGAACAATTGAAAGCAAATAGAACGATGGTGCATAATTATCGAAATTAAGGTCAAGGTACATCAAGATCGGAATAGAGTCTGAATCTAGGGATAACATGCTTATTTAAAGGAAAACAATAGGGAATTTTACAAATTCCAACAATATAACGACATGAGAAGTAGATAATGGAAAGAACTAAGGCCCCACTCCATCAAAATGGGGTTCGGTAGTCTTCTCTTCATGAAGCATCTTCACAATACTGTGGAGCTCATCCGCAATCATCTGGATAGTATACTTGCTAGTACGGCCCCGATGCGATGGCATCTCATCAAGCTTAGTGTTAACATACTGAACCAAGGTCTCAAGTCTTGCAGTCATCTGCTCCTTAGGCTTTCCTCCATAATTTCGGTTGTCCGGATACACATTCTTCAATCGCTCTAACAGTCGATCGTACTTCCCCTGAAGCATGTCAAACTCACGCCTCAACTCAGCATACACGGAGAAAGCAATTGTGTCAGACGGTTCAAAGGATGATGAGGAATCCGCCCTTTGCTGCCAAACAATGCATAGATATATATATAAGAGAATTATTAGCCGGTGACTTGAATAACCTATACCTACACTCTCGTATAATATTCTATAAACCTATATACATATATAACCTATTTGGGTTGTCCAGGGTCTCTAAACCGTAGCTCTGATACCAAAACCTGACACGCCCCAAATTTAACAAAAGACACTATACGAATTATTATAATAGTTAACAAAAGGAAATAAATACATCTGAATCCAAGATCTTACAGTTTAGGGTTTGGAACAGCCAACACTATTAACTATTACAACCTGATTTTAATTTCGAGTCCTCACACAAAACGATCACTAATCTACCTGAGCTCGAACATACGAATCAACATCACAAGTCTTACACGCTGTCTGCTTGAATCTAACCATATCTGCTAGCTGTAATATCAGGGTAAAGCAAGTAGTGAGCCAAATGCTCAACAAGTGTTATAATATACATAAACAAGAATAAAAGAATAGCAATGGAAATGAAAGATTCAACAATATAGTATCAAGAGATAAACTTTCAGGGTTATGGCATCTTTTTCTTGTAATAAAATAATTCAAAACCATTTCTTTATCAAAAACCATTTTATGATGCTAAGGATTACAGCCGGTGATCAGCCGCTAAGTAATCCCGAACCTTGCTGGGTTCTGGAACATTAATGGGATCCCTAGGCAACTTTTAAGTCTATAAATTAAGAGTGGAAAGGACTTGCGTCTCAGTCCAGATCCACTATTTCAAGAAAACATTCGTCCCCCACTGGGACTGAAAATCCACTTTTAACTTTTCATTTTTTTTTAAAAAAACTGATGCCAAGTGACGGTTAATTTCTTAAAAAGTGATCATCTTTATCAAGGGTTCTAGATCAACTTCGAAGCACGCAGAATATGTTCAATAAACTTTAAGGCCGTGATCAACTAGACTGTTATCTTATCAAAGGAAATTGCAAAGTTTCTATTCACAAGGGATTGGGTAATGGGATTTAACAGGGTTATTGAATGGTATAAAGGAACTAAGTCAAACTAGGTTCAATGTAGTGGTTCCAGATAAAATATAGGTATTTAAAATATAAAGAAGGTGAGCATCAGTTCAAAGCATAACAGGGTATCATGGTTTAAGGATAAGAATAGAGTTATCAAGCATATATGAACAATCTTTGAGGAATAACTGACTTTTAGGTGTCAAGATAAGGTTATTAAGTATGACTTATACAGGGTTCAGCATCACAATTACTTTGGTATACTAGCATGGTATGACTTTTGAATTACTTGCATGGAAATCTTCAAGCAAAGTTAAACTACTTGTAATAGATACTTGAGGGTTCATGGCATTTTCATATAATACGAAAGATAGATTTGACCACTTGGATCATGTATACATATATATATATATATCAAGGTGAATTAGAATACTCGCATCTCATATAAAAGTTGGGCTAACACACACCTGCAGTGTAAACAAAAAGGTAGGTTGAAACACTTGCCTTGAGAAAGGCTTGACTTGACTGGCAGGTGGGAGCAACTGGGAGCTTTACTCGACTTTAATAGAAAGTTTACCCTCGTCTCGTGAGCCTACACAAAATAATAATAACCCCATTTTAATATATTCTCACCAACTCAACCTAATTATAAACCGAAATTAACCACTTTGGCATAAATATGCTTGCAATTATCTTATAAGCATAGTAGTTCACATAGCCACATATACTCAAGTAACACATTTAAGTACATAATAATATATGAAAACACTATATTGAATCACTAATTTTGGATGATCTCACTCCACTTACTCAAGTCACTTAGTTATGCTGAACTAGCCAAAACTCTTAATATTGACCTCATAACTCGAAGTGCCTTTTCTAAATCATCAAGTTCTTATTGACCCTGACTTAGGATTTACACTCTAGTGACCTTATACTATCTTACAACTATGGTGATCAACCTAGGCCTCACTCGTAAGTGCTCTAAAACTAAATGTGAAGTGAATGCGCTCATTATAGTGATTTCAGGATGACACCAATGGGTTTTTGAGTACAATTAACACCCTTACACTTCAATTTTACCTCCCAAACTTTTACACTAGACTCTTCTGATCATAAGGCAACTCCCAAACTTGGTGTAGCTCAAGGGCCTAGCTTGGGCCTCCCTAGGCTGGGCCTCCCTAGGCCTAAGCTTAAAGTCCATGGTTCCCCTGTTTTTCTAGACAGAAAAGTGTCATGTTTTGTCCTAACTTGTGACACATGATTCTAACTCAATTACTATGAACTATGGCTGGAAAAACACCTCTGACACTCCCTCTAACTAAAGCCAACCAAGGCCTAGTATGGGCCTACCCATGACATGGTCAAAACTCCTCATTTCTAAGTTGTAGCAAAAATGTCCCCTGCTGGACAGATTTGGTGTTTTCACTCGTGCACCTAACCAAAAAACATACAAATGTGACGGCCTCA
Source organism: Apium graveolens (assembly GCF_009905375.1). NCBI lineage: Eukaryota > Viridiplantae > Streptophyta > Magnoliopsida > Apiales > Apiaceae > Apium > Apium graveolens. The sequence continues at coordinate 115,800,637 of NC_133655.1, forward strand.
ATGTAACACCCCAAATCCGGGGTCAAGATTTGGTGTCACTAAACAATCCTTACATAGAATAAAGAAATAAATAAATAACCCCTTGAGTCCGGATCTTTTCCAGGTTATGGTATGAAACAAGAATCTAACCTTCTACAACTCACTTCAACTATAATACAAGTGTAAATACCTTTGAACTAATGCTCTTGTCACATTCTTCTACACCTTCAACCTCTCGCAATGGAAACTTCTCTAACTTCTGATGTCAATCAAAGCTATTCACTTTAATCCTTATCTATTTCTGGCAGAAATAAGAATTGACAAAGCAAGAGTGAGCCAAAAATGCCCAGCAAATATATAATTTGAGTTTCAAACATTAATTTCAAAGAAAACTTCCAGACAAAATCTCTGAAATATTTTGAAGGGTGAAACACAAAATCATTTAAAGGATATACCTCGTTATCTTAAAAATCAATTTGATTTGCATTGCTATGAATCACATAGGATATAATGACATTTTTGTAAGAGCTTTAGAGATCGCGTGTTTTCAAAATAGCTTCTGGTATCATTTCATAATTGAGCAATGGATGCAATAACTATTCATAAAACGACGTTCAAGAAATTCCTAACTATTCAGTATCCATCATTATCGACTAAGTTTCCATAGACTTAGCCTGCTAAACCAGCCTGATAAGGACGGGTTGAATAATTAAGAAGATCTCAATTCATTCAAGATCCTAACTATCACTGAGCAACTAATGCTGTAGCAACAATCTGAACCTTGAATATATTTAGAAACATTGTAATTTCCCGAAACTGAGTGCTAAGAAAGAATAACTTTAAACCATAATCACATTTTATTTCAAGAGGGAATGCCATTAATGGCGAACAACAATAAATTAGACTGGACACTAGAAACCAACATATGCACTATAACCTGCTGATCAGTCAGGAGATAGTGCGGATCTATACCCAACTGCATAGACCCAACCAATATATGGGGCACCCAGGCAACTATGGCCTAAAGGGGTCCGGTCCATCTTCGGCCCATAGGATCCAGCTCATCACTGGTCCTCATAATAACCGTCCAGCCCGTAGAGTATTTTGATATCAAATCATTTTGATTTCAAAACATCCCAAATTAGGGTTCGCAAATAACCCGAACGAATGGGAATTTGCTCAAGAGAGTAATCGAATTATAGAAACAATAATGGAAAGAACTGGCATAATAAGAGTAATTGCAGCGAAATATAAAACAGTTTAACTATTCTGAACTTAGAATAGGAGCGAATAAATATTTGCAGTATTTTAGGAGAAAGGTTAGGAATACTTGCAGTATTTAAAAGAAAGTTCGGGAATACTTGCATAAACAGAATTATTTAATTCAGCGATATGTAAAACATTTATCTATTCCGAACTGAGAATTGGGAAAGCAAATACTTGCATAATAAGATTCAAAATAAATATCACTTGAACAATAAGTGATGATAGGGATACTTGCCTCAATAAGCTTTAACCACTATTATCGGTTGACTTTGGTTCGATTTAGATCGTTCGGCTTTATCATGCACCTACTATCCTATTCTCGATACGATCCCAACATTCAGACCCTTTGGTTGGAACTTCGTTGATCTCGACGTCTAATCACTAGATCGTTCCTAGTCCGATGTCATGTCTCGGGTCTTCCGTCTAAACCTACAGGGTTGAAATACCCTAATTCAGATAATCGCTTAAGCTTACATCAAATCACTATTCTATTTTACTCGTACGATTTCATAACCGAATTCATATTTATATGTATTATCGAAATACACATAGCAATTACGGTTCACATCTTCGAAAATCGGTTCGGTATTTAATTTCGGAAAATATGTATGTTTGTCATTTTGAAAAATAGGGTAATCGATTATTCACAAAATATCTTGTCACATCACACAAGTCAGTTTCATAAAGTTCAATTATATCCTTGTTCGACGATTCCGATAATTACAGGTTACGTTCCCGTATTTTCAGAATTAATTTTCCCGAAAATCGGGCAGCGTTTCCTTTATTTATCGGCCTACCCGTCGAACATCCCGACGTCAATCACAATATACCAACAACCAATCATTCAATTCATAATCCATACGCCAATCCCAATCATCAATACAATTCAGCTATTAACTATTTTTATTCATTTTCGTTTCATAATCATTATCACGAACTAATTTTAATTTTTATTTATTTATGATTTAGGACTCAGATAGAAATCATCATCGCCCACCGTCGGCTCGCCGAGGCTCATCGCCGACGGCAGTAAAATTTTGCGGGTACCCGATAAATTTTCGGGTTTCCAACACAAAATCCCACCGATTAATTTACTTATTTCCGCACGAATAAGTTCATATCACGAATATTATTCAAAACAATTACCTGCAGAAAAGAAAATAAAAGTTTAAGATTATAACAATTAAATCCACTGCACAAACTTGGCCCAACAAGGCCCAGCACAAGCCCAACAGAAAAGCTCAACCGAAAAAGCACAACAGATTAGTACAGCCACCACACGCGCGGCCACACGCCGCCCATACACACCAACACAACCGACAGACACACAACCACGAACACACACACACAATCACGAACACACACACACAACTCACACACGCGCACAGAGACACACGAATTACACACGCACGCACCACCATCCTCACCGAAAAACGGTGAGGGGCGGTGACAAAATAAAACAAACACAACCCACACATATATGCACATATATACAGCACATCGCATATACACACGACTGAAACAAGAACGAAACCAGGAAGCTCGCCGGAACCACCGGCCGAAAACTCACCGGAGCAAAAAGGAAGAAAACTAGGAAGAAGGGAAGAGGAGGAGGAGGGAATTGAGAAGAAGAAAGAGGGAAGAGAGAGTGCAGAAAGAGAGATTTTTGAGAGTAGAGATTAAGAGAGATTTCGATGGAGAGAGAGACCAAGAACAGGGCTCGTTCGGGAATAACCGAGAAGGAGGAATAGGCGGTGGCAATTGAGATTGGAGAGATAAGGAAGGGAAAATAAGGCAATTCTTATCTGATTTTTATTCCGCATTTACCCCGAATTGGATACCGTAATTACTAATTTAACGAACAATTTACGGGTAAGATAACCCAAAATTTTTATGAAAATACCTTTAAAATTTCAGGGTAAATAAATACTAATAAGATAAAATGTTCAAAATTTTTAATCCAATTTTGGATCGCATATCCGACCCGCATTTATGATTTAACGAACAGGCGGGCTGTTAAATAAAAGCCAGAAAATTGTCGGAATAGTTTTGAAATTCTTGAAATATTTAAAAGTTAATAAAATAAAATTTTCATGATTTTTGAAACATCTTGAAATTAGATATTGATTTTACAATTAAATGGAGTCAGAAAATTATTTAAAGATAATTAATAAATAAAATATTGATTTCTAAATTTTATAAACTCCTAAAAATAATAAATAGAATTGTAAAACAACAACAATAATTTTAGGAGCAATTTTAGCATTTACGAGAATAAATATTCAATAAAATCATTTTAAAAAGAATTAAATGTATACAGCTCAGTAATTAATTATGAAATTAATCTTCGCGTCCAACGAATCACAAACAATTAACAATACAGCCACATGTAGCTGATAGACCCATCACATATTTTATTTATTTAATAATTTGCTAATTACATTTATAGATCGGTTCCGAAAATAGGTTACTTAGCCGCTAAGTAACTGAAAAGACGATACGATTTTAATACCAAATTTGGATAATTAAAAATTAAATTATTCACATTTTCATCAGAAATAAACATCCAAATATTAATATCAATTATCAAATAATTCACCAAAATTCACATAAACTCACATAATAATTATTTATTGATAAAAATAAATACATAATATTTCCCGGGCGTTACATTCTTCCCCCCTTAAAAGGATTCTGTCCTCAGAATCATGGTAAGGAACAGACCATGATGTTTCTCAAGTATCTTTCTTATGATTTCTCAGTTTTCATCACATTAATCACAACTCAACGGCCTTTTACCGTGATCAACTCTATCAGTTGCTGATGCAACTCCTAACTCAATCTTTTATTTCACAAATTTGGAGCTAAATTACTTTTCATAGTCATACACTCATAAATGTCTTATGGACTTGTTACATCTGTAACAACAAGACCAATTCATTCACAATCATTCTATCTATCTCACTATTTCAAAGGACTAACTTAATTTACACTAACCTTCTTTTCTTGCCGATTCTAATAGTTTCTTGTTCATGAAATTTCTATTTTCATTGACTGTTCTTCTCTACTTATCATGTCTCCTTCTGTTCGGTTGAATTAACCTATAATCGTTTCCAATCGTATCCAAGAATCTTTAATCGGTCTCTTGCATTTCCTATTCGTCTGCACTCGATGTCCTGAGTTTATGACGTCTGATGCTTCAAAATGTTCTACATCTATTCAAAAGCTAAAAAGAAAAATCTCGGCAATTGCATCTACTCACCATTTGGTAGCACATTTCTATTTCTTTTAACCATTTCTCAACAACTTAATGGTATTCACTCTTTTATTTCTATTTGAAACATCTATTCTTTAATGGACCTTTCCTGTTTGTTCTTTACCCACACACAGGAGCTCATAATCAATTATAACCAGAATTCATATCTTTGAAGCTGAGACTCCAGCTGCTATTTCTCAATTCTTTGCAAGCATATCCTCAGTCGTTCGACTTAGTCTTCGTTAGTCCTTGAATGGGCGAGGATGTTATCAATAAATACAATTACACTCTCCAATTATTCCTGGTACATTATGTTCACTTAATCTTCAAACTTGCAATTTCTGATAATCGATGCGTGACTTCATAACTCCCTTCACTTTTCTCCATGATCACTTTTGTGTGTAGCACGAAGTACCCCTTTTATTTCATTAGTCTTTTCATTCCATATTTCTGAAGTTTTCCTTCACTCAATATCTTATTTCTATTGGGTTATACGATACAGGGCTTTTGATACCAGCTCAACTCGTACAGTAACCGACGAAAATTCTTACCTCATTTTACGAGGTAACCTTGGTAAATCATCCGTTAGAATCTTCGGGACTTCACTTTAATTACGGAGAACTCCGATATGAGATTTATCGTATCATTCTTCTCTAATAGTATGCCACAAATACTGTTGTTTAATCTTCCCTGCTTACATGCATTCTTTAAATAAAATTCTTGTCTTCAACTTTCGGTGTTTTACTTCATTCTCCTATTAGTTCTGGCATAACTGATGTTCACAACATATATCCTGGATTATCTTATAATATTTCTTTATCATTCTTTTGATTCCACTTCTTTTCTTATTTATTTCTTCATTCTCATTACTCATTAACTCTTCTAACATAAGAATGTCTTTTTCTTGATAACATTGATATATGCATTATTAGCTAAGTCATTTCTGAAATTAATAAAAGGCTTTTATTTATAATATTTAAATTCTTACAAACAAAATTATCAAATTTCATCGGTAGCTATTTCCTTAGCCTTGTTTAAATCATCGCAGTTCGCGTATTTGACTTTCCCTCAATTGATCAGCATTTCTTCTTCCCAAATTCACATGAATACTTTGTTAGTGTACCTTAGATACTTAGATTTACGAGCTTTCGAAAACTTTTATTCAATCGCCATTCGATATGGTTATACTTTCCAGTCCTTCCGGGAATGCTATTTCAGATAATAGAACCTCTTTGCTTTATCTTGAACCTTCAGTTCTTGAAAATATTCTTTTTACTGACATATACCAATTACTTTTTGTTCCTCTTGTTTATCAAAAAAAAACATATTCCTCTAGATAAAATCTCGCACATGTCCGTGGTAACATCATGCTAATTCTACTAAACCTTCGATTCCTGCTAATGCCATCACTTCCTTAAACTTACCAACCATTTTGATTTTGGATCTGAAAATCATGTTAAAGCTTGACTTAATCTAATTGGAATCGATCTCTATTTAACTAACCGTTAGTTGGTAAAGTTGATCAATTAACTCTTTTAACCGATCACTTAAATCAAGTGAAGACTAGCTAACTAGGATCAAAGACCAATTATATAAAGTCAGTTCGATCATAACATTCTTTCTCAAGAACCAAAATCACAACCATTTGGAGTACAACTGAGAGCGAGAACACACTCCTTTATCCTTACATGTAGGGTAATTTCTGAAATTTTGGGCAGCACCTCCCCTATACCATTGACTACCAGTCAGACTCAAGTCGACACCATCAATCTTCCAAATCATCTACAATCACATCCATCCATTTCTATTAACCAAATTCATCCATCCACTATAGCTCGAACTATATCCTTCTGATTAGTATATGTATGATTAACTGGAATAACATATATCTTTTGAAATGAGACCTAAGGTCTCTAAATCAACAAGGATTAATATAACCACTCTTTTCTCAACTCTTTCAGAATATTACAAAATTTTATTTTGCGAGTATTTTGATTTATTTATTGCTGTTACTAATTGCGTATAGTTACTCTTAAAAGTATACTGCATCCTTCCATTGGTCACACCAATCATCTATTGTTGACGATATGCACTTAATTTTATTAACTAATTTGTCTATCTTTTAATAACCACACACGGTTTTCATTACTATCGTCGCAATCTGGTATAACCTTAATCATTATATCGTTATTTCTAAAAAGGTTTCATCGTCGAATCACCATTGCTTCATCTCCACTTATGGTTTCGCATCAAACTTCCGTCACTAACCCGGGTATAAACATTGAACTCACCATCACTTATTTACGCAAGTTAGAGAATTTCACAATTTCTTGAAGAGCACATTCGCAGTCTGATTACATTTAAGATTTCTTCCATCTTGAATCTTCACGACAAATATCTTCCCACGACGAAGGGATGTTTCACGTAGTAATTGCATGTCTGAGTAATTGTTCAGAATTTCCTTTATCTTTGATTGTCGTCCCGATACTCGTTTGCTCCGTCTGACGTACACAACTTACTTCCTTATTTTGTAATTGATCTAATTATTATGGTTCACTAACGATTCATTTCACGTCGAGATCCTCTGATTTGATGTGCGTCATGTTACCACAATCTATCGTACTGATGAGATCCCTGTAACACGAACCACTGCCTGACTTGATGTCTTTGCCACGTCCATATTTGTCAGTGCATCTATTTTCCTTGCTCGCAGATGTCCACCATTTATCGATTTGCAGTCGTAAATATGTTCATTGTATAATTCCACGTATCACACTATTTCATTTCTTTTGAAATTGTCAGAGAACAGACTCTACGCAAGAGGAAAGTGTGTGAATAGGATTTTGAATGAAAAGAAGGATAAGGAATAACAATTACAATAAACAGTTGGAAGAATCTGTAAGTCAATTGAATGAAGAAAAATGAGTGAAGATTTAGATGTGAATGAGACAACCATATTCGTACTCAAGATGGCCAGTCTTTCGTACTATATGGCATACAACACATGATTAGGTGGCGTCCCACCCGACTCTTCATCATTTCGACAAAGCGTCATACCACAACACTGTTGGTCTCAATCAGAAATCAGTGATTTAAGGAGAGTAACAATTCAGAAGGAATACAACAAATTTTCTTTCCTCTTCACTTCATATGATTTATCCACATAAGAAACTTTATACGTATCCAAGAATCAAGAAGAATATATGCTATCATGTTAAGAAGAGGAATTTCGATGTTGATCACCTTCCACGCTCCACCTAATTATGCCTTCAGAAACCAGTCGAATGAGAGATTCACCATTTAGGTCACGTTATAACTTCGGAATGTCTTCTGGAAATGCCTCCATATCCAAGATTGTAATGATTTGACCATTATTGCGTTCTTACAAAAGTTATAACCATTGCTTCAGATTCCATTTATTTCGCATAAAATAACCATCGATCACGCAACGTCTCAGTTGTGTCGATAAAATATGATTCTTCTGCCCATCATCTAGAAGATTCTGTCATTTCCTTCAATCATCCTCTAACCGTTCTAATCACGAATTTCTTTAATTTTTTTAATAATTCATAAATTGGATAAATAATATTTTAATAGGTTGATTCAATTATTGATTTTTATTAAACAACGTTTACTTTCATTTTTCTCAGCAACCTTTAAATCTTCTCCCTGCTGGTGGGTCTACTTGGCCCTTCGAATTAACATCACTAAGTCTAAATCCATTATCTTTTTAGGTCATTTCTGTTTTTTTTAATAACAAGAACATAAATAGTAATTCAACAACCAAATTGTAAAACTTATTTCGTACAAAAAATTTCTGAAAGTTTATTAAGAAAATCCTTTTCGAAAACTCATTTTAAAATTTTGAAAATCAAATATTTGGTCGTCATCACTATATAAGTTACTTACTATTTTCCTGATTTACCAATGAAATGTCTAATTAACATAATGCCCATATAAGGGTCTCTCCACTTTGGTACCTCTTCCACTTTTCCTTGGATTTTGCTCGCCCTTATTAGTCGCAGAAACTTCATTCGCCGTCGTAAATCATTGTATTCGCAATTCTATCGCAACACTGACGTTTAGTACTATCTTTGACATTCCTGTCGTCGTCCTTGACGTTATGCTCACAAACACTCATGCGATTCGATGTTCTGTCTGTAGATAAGGGCGCATCTTCTTGCTAGTCGTACCTATACCTAGTAAGGTAAATATTGTTCCGTGCGCACCTTCCGATAAGTGATAAGAATCTTCTCGCAACGGTGGTGCCTTCGAAACGCGTAATGTTGGTTCTTCATTAGCTTCCATCAACTGGTTGCCTTCGGCGTGGAGCTTGTCTTACTACCTAATTCTAAGTTAAATCGTACTGAAACTCACGAAGTTCTCACAAGACTCAATCGCATTTTCCTTAAAACCACATGAAAGTAGGGTAACCTACCCAGTCTCCGTCGATCTGTCGATATCTCATTACTATAGAATCTGAGAACTCAATATACCTATAATGTTGTGATATTCGCCTTACACTTTCTCAGCAATCCTATCTTACCATCTCCTTATCGGATCTGCTAACCCTAATTCGTACTCAACTCAATTTATCCTGAATATGCCTAGGATCTTTCCTATCTTGTACAGCCTATCATTCCTATCTTACTCTCACCTATTCTTATTTCAGTGACCAATAACCTGTAGCTCTGATACCAACTGTAACACCCCAAATCCGGGGTCAAGATTTGGTGTCACTAAACAATCCTTACATAGAATAAAGAAATAAATAAATAACCCCTTGAGTCCGGATCTTTTCCAGGTTATGGTATGAAACAAGAATCTAACCTTCTACAACTCACTTCAACTATAATACAAGTGTAAATACCTTTGAACTAATGCTCTTGTCACATTCTTCTACACCTTCAACCTCTCGCAACGGAAACTTCTCTAACTTCTGATGTCAATCAAAGCTATTCACTTTAATCCTTATCTATTTCTGGCAGAAATAAGAATTGACAAAGCAAGAGTGAGCCAAAAATGCCCAGCAAGTATATAATTTGAGTTTCAAACATTAATTTCAAAGAAAACTTCCAGACAAAATCTCTGAAATATTTTGAAGGGCGAAACACAAAATCATTTAAAGGATATACCTCGTTATCTTAAAAATCAATTTGATTTGCATTGCTATGAATCACATAGGATATAATGACATTTTTGTAAGAGCTTTAGAGATCGCGTGTTTTCAAAATAGCTTCTGGTATCATTTCATAATTGAGCAATGGATGCAATAACTATTCATAAAACGACGTTCAAGAAATTCCTAACTATTCAGTATCCATCATTATCGACTAAGTTTCCATAGACTTAGCCTGCTAAACCAGCCTGATAAGGACGGGTTGAATAATTAAGAAGATCTCAATTCATTCAAGATCCTAACTATCACTGAGCAACTAATGCTGCAGCAACAATCTGAACCTTGAATATATTTAGAAACATTGTAATTTCCCGAAACTGAGTGCTAAGAAAGAATAACTTTAAACCATAATCACATTTTATTTCAAGAGGGAATGCCATTAATGGCGAACAACAATAAATTAGACTGGACACTAGAAACCAACATATGCACTATAACCTGCTGATCAGTCAGGAGATAGTGCGGATCTATACCCAACTGCATAGACCCAACCAACATATGGGGCACCCAGGCAACTATGGCCTAAAGGGGTCCGGTCCATCTCCGGCCCATAGGATCCAGCTCATCACTGGTCCTCATAATAACCGTCCAGCCCGTAGAGTATTTTGATATCAAATCATTTTGATTTCAAAACATCCCAAATTAGGGTTCGCAAATAACCCGAACGAATGGGAATTTGCTCAAGAGAGTAATCGAATTATAGAAACAATAATGGAAAGAACTGGCATAATAAGAGTAATTGCAGCGAAATATAAAACAGTTTAACTATTCTGAACTTAGAATAGGAGCGAATAAATATTTGCAATATTTTAGGAGAAAGGTTAGGAATACTTGCAGTATTTAAAAGAAAGTTCGGGAATACTTGCATAAACAGAATTATTTAATTCAGCGATATGTAAAACATTTATCTATTCCGAACTGAGAATAGGGAAAGCAAATACTTGCATAATAAGATTCAAAATAAATATCACTTGAACAATAAGTGATGATAGGGATACTTGCCTCAATAAGCTTTAACCACTATTATCGGTTGACTTTGGTTCGATTTAGATCGTTCGACTTTATCATGCACCTACTATCCTATTCTCGATACGATCCCAACATTCAGACCCTTTGGTTGGAACTTCGTTGATCTCGACGTCTAATCACTAGATCGTTCCTAGTCCGATGTCATGTCTCGGGTCTTCCGTCTAAACCTACAGGGTTGAAATACCCTAATTCAGATAATCGCTTAAGCTTACATCAAATCACTATTCTATTTTACCCGTACGATTTCATAACCGAATTCATATTTATATGTATTATCGAAATACACATAGCAATTACGGTTCACATCTTCGAAAATCGGTTCGGTATTTAATTTCGGAAAATACGTATGTTTGTCATTTTGAAAAATAGGGTAATCGATTATTCACAAAATATCTTGTCACATCACACAAGTCAGTTTCATAAAGTTCAATTATATCCTTGTTCGACGATTCCGATAATTACAGGTTACGTTCCCGTATTTTCAGAATTAATTTTCCCGAAAATCGGGCAGCGTTTCCTTTATTTATCGGCCTACCCGTCGAACATCCCGACGTCAATCACAATATACCAACAACCAATCATTCAATTCATAATCCATACGCCAATCCCAATCATCAATACAATTCAGCTATTAACTATTTTTATTCATTTTCGTTTCATAATCATTATCACGAACTAATTTTAATTTTTATTTATTTATGATTTAGGACTCAGATAGAAATCATCATCGCCCACCGTCGGCTCGCCGAGGCTCATCGCCGACGGCAGTAAAATTTTGCGGGTACCCGATAAATTTTCGGGTTTCCAACACAAAATCCCACCGATTAATTTACTTATTTCCGCACGAATAAGTTCATATCACGAATATTATTCAAAACAATTTCCTGCAGAAAAGAAAATAAAAGTTTAAGATTATAACAATTAAATCCACTGCACAAACTTGGCCCAACAAGGCCCAGCACAAGCCCAACAGAAAAGCTCAACCGAAAAAGCACAACAGATTAGTACAGCCACCACACGCGCGGCCACACGCCGCCCATACACACCAACACAACCGACACACACACAATCACGAACACACACACACAATCACGAACACACACACACAACTCACACACGCGCACAGAGACACACGAATTACACACGTACGCACCACCATCCTCACCGGAAAATGGTGAGGGGCGGTGACAAAATAAAACAAACACAACCCACACATATATGCACATATATACAGCACATCGCATATACACACGACTGAAACAAGAACGAAACCAGGAAGCTCGCCGGAACCACCGGCCGAAAACTCACCGGAGCAAAAAGGAAGAAAACTGGGAAGAAGGGAAGAGGAGGAGGAGGGAATTGAGAAGAAGAAAGAGGGAAGAGAGAGTGCAGAAAGAGAGATTTTTGAGAGTAGAGATTAAGAGAGATTTTGATGGAGAGAGAGACCAAGAACAGGGCTCGTTCGGGAATAACCGAGAAGGAGGAATAGGCGGTGGCAATTGAGATTGGAGAGATAAGGAAGGGAAAATAAGGCAATTCTTATCTGATTTTTATTCCGCATTTACCCCGAATTGGATACCGTAATTACTAATTTAACGAACAATTTACGGGTAAGATAACCCGAAATTTTTATGAAAATACCTTTAAAATTTCAGGGTAAATAAATACTAATAAGATAAAATGTTCAAAATTTTTAATCCAATTTTGGATCGCATATCCGACCCGCATTTTATGATTTAACGAACAGGCGGGCTGTTAAATAAAAGCCAGAAAATTGTCGGAATAGTTTTGAAATTCTTGAAATATTTAAAAGTTAATAAAATAAAATTTTCATGATTTTTGAAACATCTTGAAATTAGATATTTATTTTACAATTAAATGGAGTCAGAATATTATTTAAAGATAATTAATAAATAAAATATTGATTTCTAAATTTTATAAACTCCTAAAAATAATAAATAGAATTATAAAACAACAACAATAATTTTAGGAGCAATTTTAGCATTTATGAGAATAAATATTCAATAAAATCATTTTAAAAAGAATTAAATGTATACAGCTCAGTAATTAATTATGAAATTAATCTTCGCGTCCAACGAATCACAAACAATTAACAATACAGCCACATGTAGCTGACAGACCCATCACATATTTTATTTATTTAATAATTTGCTAATTACATTTATAGATCGGTTCCGAAAATAGGTTACTTAGCCGCTAAGTAACTGAAAAGACGATACGATTTTAATACCAAATTTGGATAATTAAAAATTAAATTATTCACATTTTCATCAGAAATAAACATCCAAATATTAATATCAATTATCAAATAATTCACCAAAATTCACATAAACTCACATAATAATTATTTATTGATAAAAATAAATACATAATATTTCCCGGGCGTTACACTCAACCCCGGGGTCAGGAGTTGACGTCACTAAACACAATTACCAAAAATATAAACAACAGAATTTTTATTAAAATATACTAACTTGACCCCGAACCAAGATCCGATCCAGGTTCAAGTATAATTCAGGTTCCAAATACTACAAACTCTTTATTCAACATCTAACACACTCTAACTTTATTCAGCAACTCCTCAGACCTCATGGCCTGATACAAACTACCTCCGAGGAGCCAGGTCCAGTAGGGGCGGGAACATAGGTCGGTCTGACTGATCTTCTAGGCATCTGCGAGATATACATAATAGTTTGCAAGGGTGAGCATAATCGCTCAGCAGTACCTAAATATGAATAACAGAATAAAACAGTAATGTAACAATGATAGAAACAGAACTTTAATCATGATATCAACATTATGCAACAGAAATCAGAGAAAGCTGGATATCACTAACTAGCATGCTTTATCAAAATAATATAGTAGTGTGTTGTCAAAACACCAGAGTCCAATTTTAGCATGCTAGTCACATTTATAAAATTACTGTATCAACTATTCGTACCCTTACGGGAATCACAAAACCCAATCAGATACGTAATGGTTTTGTGAAGACAGCAGATCAGGCTATCAACACCAGACGACTCCAACTGCCATCTTATTTATGGCTCCAACTGCCATCTCATTTACCTGTTCCGGAACTCAGAGACTAGCTAGGTCTCTGACTTGCTGGACTAATCGGTTATACAGTGCGCGCAACCGAATTAGCCTCTTACGCCACCTCAATAGGCCTACTCTGGCCCCAAAATATCCCATATATGATCGTTTTATCCAGTTTTCAAAAATCACTTTTACCTATCTCTTTTCAAAATCAATTCTGTCACAACGCACTATTCAAATCCTCTTTTCATTTAAATCACGTTTAGAGATAGGTATTTTCAGAAGTTACTTTTCCCAAAACATAATTTTAAACAACATTGCAAATACGAGGGATACGTAACTTAAAACATTTCTGTTCCATTACGAAAGTAAAACCTTTAGCTATTCATATGCACTGAACCATAAAAGAATGGCCAGGGGTACTTGCCTTGCAACACTTTACAAAACCCTAAGTAGCTTTCACGTTGACTTTAATCCTGGGAAAACTCGCTCGGAATCTACAAATACAGAATACCCTAATCAGTTACGCCGACATGCTTGATATCCTTAAATTCTAACAACTTAATCCGATAACCCGACTCGTATTATTATTATACACATAAACCCGTAATCACATAGTCACGTAGTCGGAATATTGTTAGGGGTAACACGTAGAATATAATTTTGTACATTTACAATATATTTTTAGGAAATTTTGGCAGCATCTTATTTGTTTATAAAACTACCCGTCGATTACGATTGACGTCAATAATCAAAACAATCCCTAATATTACTTCACCATTTATACAACGTACATCCCAACACCAATCAAAATTAATTATTTATGTCCGAAAAATATTTTACATAATCATTTTATTTATTTATAAAATTTAGGACTCAGAACATCGTCATCACCGTCCACCGTCCACTCATAACGAGTCATCGCGGTACGGCGGCAAAATTTATTGGTGCCCGAAATATTCGGGTATCCAAATAAATTCCACCGATTTATTAATAAGTTTTTTCCCACGCGAATTAATAATATCACGAATTTTACTCAATAATTCCTGCAGAAAAAGAACAAGAATTAAAATTGCAACAACCAAGTCCAACTGCACGCACAGGCTCAACCAAGAGCCCAAAACCAAAATCCAACAGCAAGGCCCAACAGGGAAATCAGCACAAGCCCAAAGAACCAGCCCACAATAACATCACAGAAGACAGGGGAGCAAGCACGCGGCCATGCGCCGCCCCAGCCACACCACCAACACAACACAGCACACACGCACACACACATCACACACACACACAAATTACACACACACACACATATATATACAACAGTATATATATATATAGACACAATCTAACAAGACTGATCGGAACCACCAAGCTCACCGGAAAATCGCGGCGGAGGCGAGACCAAAGCAACCGGAACGGGAACGGAGGAAAACAGGGAAGAACAGCCGGAACACGCGAGGAAAAACAGAGGAGGGATATGGGGAATAGAGAGGGGAGAGATACAGAGACAGATAAGAGATTAGACCGAGAGAGAGAGAGACTGAAATGGGAACAAAAGAGAAACAAACTACAGCCAACACGTGTCCTGTAAAAAGGATACGTGTTAACTTCTTATTATAAGTTGTTAACACGTGTCCCGAAATACCCGGGGACCTAAATTTTTATCCCGAGTTTGAAATTAGCGAACCGAGACATCCTTAAAACAATTTCAAAAAATCACGATAATAGTCTAAAAATATTTTAGATATCCTGAAGTTAATAAAAATATAAGTATCGAAATTTTAAAAACACTTTCGAGGTGCGCTTTATACCCGCTTTTTAACAAATAACGAGACGACACGCGGGTGAAACGATTCCCGAAAATTCCCAAAATAATTTTAAAATTCACCGAATAATACAAACTTAATAAAATATGAGTTTCATGATTTTTAAAGAATTCCTGAATTAAATATGGATTTTACAGATAAACACACTCAGAAAATCATTTAAGGGTAAATAATTAATAAAATCTTAATTTCTCAATTTTATAAAGTCCTAAAAGTAATTATTGAAATTATAAAATTAGAAAACCAATTTTAAAGACAATCCAAATATTTATGGAATTAAAACTTCAACAAAATCACTTTTATAAGCAAAAAAATAAAATCATATATCTCATTAATAAATCACACAATTCAATCTCATATAACAACAATCATAAATAATTAAATAACAATCCATAATTGCTGCCAAAACCAATACACACATTTTATTTATTTAGTTAAACCTTTATTACACTTCCAAATATTAGAAATAAAATAAAAATACACGAGTCGTTATATCTTTTCCCCCTTAAAAAGATTCTGTCCCCAGAATCTGACCTAATTAAACAGATGCGGATATTTATCAAGCACGTCTGACTCTAATTCCCAAGTAGACTCTTCTACTCGAGGATTTCTCCACAAAACTTTTACTATAGGAATCGACTTATTCCTAAGGACTCGTTCCTTACGATCTAGGATTTCGACCGGTTGTTCTACATAGGACAAATCTGGTTGAAGCTCAATCGGTTCGTATTCTATGACTTCATTTGAATTAGGAACATAGGGCTTTAACATAGACACGTGGAACACATTATGGATGTGCTGCCACTGCGGTGGTAACGCTATCTCATAAGCGACCTTTCCCACTTTCTTCAAAACCTCAAAGGGTCCTATGAATCTAGGGCTAAGTTTACCCTTCTGACCAAATCGTACTAACCCTTTCTAAGGTGATACTTTTAGTAACACCAGAGCTCCTATTTCAAAGTCCATATCTTTCCTATGCAAATCTGCGTATTTTCTTTGTCTATCTTGAGCTGCTTCCAACCTTTTCCGAATCAACACTATGGCATCTTTGGTCTGCTGAACCAACTCAGGACCTATCACTTTCTTTTCTCCTACCTCATCTCAATACAACGGTGACCTATACTTTCGTCCATACAAAGCTTCGTAAGGTGGCATCCCAATACTGGCATGGTAGCTGTTATTATACGAGAACTAAACCAAAGGTAGGTGCTCATCCCAATTACCTTTAAAATCTAGAACACAGACTCTCAACATATCCTCTATGGTCTGAATCGTTCTCTCACTTTGGCCATCCGTCTGAGGATGATTAGCGGTGCTCATATTCAATTTCATTCCTAGGCACTCTTGGAATTTAGTCCAGAACCTAGAATTAAATCTCGGGTCTCGATCCGACACTATAGAAACAGGCACTCAATGTTTGGTAACTATCTCATCCAAGTATAACTTAACTAGCCTTTCCAATGAATACCTTTCATTAATCGGAAGGAAATGCGTCGACTTAGTCAACCTATCAATGATTACCCAAATAGCATCATGATTCACTCTCGTCTTTGGTAGTCCCACTACAAAATCCATAGCAATCTCTTCCCATTTCCACTGGGGAATCTCCAAAGGTTGTAACAATCCACTCGGTCATTGATGCTCTGCTTTTACCGTTTGACACACGTGACACTTACTTACCCAATTGGCAATATCCTTCTTCATTCCTGGCCACAAAAAATTTCTCTTCAAATCCTGGTACATCTTGGTACTACCAGGGTGGATAGAAAACCAAGAGTTATGAGCTTCCTGCAATACTTCGTTCTTCAATTCTGTTACATTAGGAATCCAAACTCTGGATAAAAATCTATACAAACCTTGACTATCTTTTTGAGTTCATAACTCTTTTCCTGTCAAAGTATCCAACTCTTGTTCCATAACTCCTTCTTGACACCTTTTGATCTTTTCCATCAATGCTGGCTGGAAAGTAACTTCATATAGTTGCTCCTGACTTTCATTAAGTACTCGAACTTCAATTTCCATTCTTTCCAAGTCTCGTGCCAATTCCTCCGCAATCTTAACCATATTCAGCCTTTCCTTCCTACTCAAGGCATCAGCCACTACATTGGCTTTACCTGGGTGATAATTAATCGAACAATCATAATCCTTAATCAACTCCAACCACCTTCTCTATCTCATGTTCAGATCTTTCTGCGTGAATATATACTTCAGGCTCTTATGATCTGTGTAAATATCACATTTCTCTCCATACAAGTAGTGACGCCATAACTTTAAAGCAAATACTATAGCCGCCAATTCAAGGTCATGAACTGGATATTTTTGCTCGTGAGGCTTTAGCTTTCTGGAGACATAAACAATCACTTTGTCATGCTGCATTAACACACAACCCAATCCTTTTAAAGAAGCATCACTGTAGATTACAAAGTTTCCCATCTCATCTGGTAATGCTAATACTGGAGCCGTCACTAATCTTCATTTTAATTCCTGGAAACTTTCTTCACACTTTTCCGTCCAAATGAACTTCTCATTCTTCCTGCTCAACTTGGTTAATGGGGATGCAATCTTCGAGAAGTCTTTTACGAACCGTCGATAATATCCTGCTAATCCAAGGAAACTCCTTATTTCTGTTGGTGTCTTCGGTTGCTCCCACTTTGATACGGCTTCGATCTTTACTGGGTCTACTTTGATACCTTTCTTACTTATTACATGACCAAGAAACTGTACTTCCGTCAGCCAAAACTCACATTTAGAAAACTTCGCATACAATTGCTTTTCTCTTAACTTCTGTAGGGTAATCTGTAGATGCACTGCGTGATCTTCTGGGTTCTTCGAATATATAAGGATGTCATCAATAAATACAATAACAAATTTATCCAGATACTCCTTGTATACCCTATTCATCAAATCCATGAAAGTCGTTGGTGCATTCGTCAATCCAAACAACATCACTAGAAACTCGTAGTGGCCATACCTTGTTCTGAATGCAGTCTTGGGGATATCCTCGGGCTTTATCTTCAGTTGGTGGTAGCAAGATCTTAAATCAATTTTTAAGAAATAACATGCTCCCTTAAGCTGATCAAACAAATCGTCGATTCGTGGCAAGGGATACTTATTCTTTACCGTCAACTTGTTCAGCTCTCTGTAATCAATACACAGTCTCATACTTCCATCCTTTTTCTTTACAAATAGCACTGGAGCACCCCACGGGGAAACACTGGGTCGAATAACTCCCTTATCCAATAATTCCTGAAGTTGATTAGCCAATTCTTTCATTTCCATCGGGGCCATCCTGTATGGAGCCTTAGAAACTGGTTCAGCTCCAGGTATCAAATCAATGGAAAACTCTATCTCTCGATCAGGTGGCAATCCTGGTAACTCTTCTGGGAAAGCGTCAGGGAATTCTCTTACTATAGGGATCTCATCTAGAATAGGGGTCTCTTTCTTCGTATCCACCACATGAGCCAAGTACGCCTCACATCCTTGTCGCAGCAATCTTCTGGCTTGCATCACTGAAAGGAACTTCCTATCTTGTCTCTGTCCTTGGTAGCTGATCCTTTTATTATCTGGGGTGTATATAACAACTCTCTTTTTCTTACAATCAATATTTGCCCTATATCGAGACAACCAATCCATACCTAAAATAACATCAAAGTCTCCCAACTCGAAGGGTATTAAGTCAACAAGGAACATATACCCCGAAATCTTGAGGGAACATCTAGGACAAAATTGTTTTACAGGTAATTTATCTTTATTAGCCACTTCTATGGTTAGAGGTTCTTCTAAGTCTTCTAACACCAATTGCATTTTATTTACACAATTCACAGATATAAAAGATTTGGACGCTCCCGAATCAAACAAAACGTTAACAGGTACGGAATTAAGAGTAAGCGTACCTGCAACAACATCAGAGTCATGAACTGGAGACTTCTGGGTCATCTTAAAAGTCCTAGCTTTCACAATACTGGTTGTTGGTCCTTGAGACACACTCCTTCCCGCATTACCTTGGGTCACTGACTTGCAATTCCTAGCTATGTGTCCCACTTTGCCGTAACTAAAACAAGTAACTCCTTGAATCTCAGACTTACATTCCGTGGAATAGTGACCTTTCTGTCCACACTTAAAACAATTAACATTCTCTCGGCACTGTCCACTGTGCTTTTTCCCAGACATCCTACAATCAGCCAGTGGCTTACTCATTCTCGTCGGGGCAGAGTTAATGGAAGTAGTACCGGGTTTAGCCTGGGCAAAATCCTTCCTCTTGAACCTTTTATTCTTATTCCTTCCAAACCAACGCTGGAACTTCCAACTCGCTATTCCTGCTTCTGATCTAGCGGGTCCACTTTCAAATTTCCTTTTCTTCTCATACTGCTCCTTTGCAGCTAATTTCTGATCACTTTCTATCACTAGGGCAGCCTGAATTACCGAAGTATATGTCTTGAGTTGTAAGGCTACAACTCCACTCCTTAATTCTGGCTTCAACCCTTGCTGAAACCGCTTCGCTCGTTGAGTTTCTGAACTCACATATTCTGGTGCTATACGGGACAACTCCGTAAACTTTGCTTCATATTCCGTGACACTTTTATCCCCTTGTTTCAGTTCCAAAAATTCCACTTCCATTTGACTATGGAGACAGTCCGGAAAATATTTCTCCAAAAACAACTCTGTAAATCTGGTCCATGGAACTGGACCTTCTCCTTCTAGGGTTCGCGTAGACTCCCACCAATAATTCGAATCATTCCTTAGAAAATAACTAGTGTAATCAGTCTTTAAATTATCACTCACCTTGGTGAGCGCAAACGCCTTTTCCATCTCCTTTAACCATATCCTGACAGCAACAGGATCTACCTCTCCTTTAAACTCTGGGGGCTTCACCGCTTGAAAAGACTTAAAACTAACACCCTGACTTGCCCCTCTTACATCATGCTGCTGCTGGATTTGTAGTTGCTGTTGTTGGATTTGCTGCTGTTGTTGTTGTTATATGAGGTGTTGTTGCTGTTGTTGTTGTTGCAATTGTTGCTGTTGCTACTGGAATTGTTGTTGCTGTTGGGCCAGCTGTACAGACTGCTGTCGCAACAAGTTCATCATGTCACTCACGGAAGGATCCCCAGCAGATCCGTTATTGGGGTGAGAATTTCTCTTTGGTGGCATCTCCTGAAACATAACAGTCATGTATAAAAAAATGAGTTGCTCCAACAGTTGATATTTATGCATCAGGAGAGCGTTGCCACTAAGACGATATTCTCATCCCCATTCTAATTGGATCCGTCCTGAGTGAATGATTATAATCTAAAAATGCCAGCAACAGAAACAACAGTAAAAATAACAACAATAATAGCAATGCACAATATATAAAAACTGAACAATAAGATAAAGCAGCTGAAATACAATAACCAACAGAATCCAACCAGTACAACTGAAAATCCAACTGAAAAGAATCATTCGAATACACACCAAAATTGGCTATCATAACAGCCTCGCCTACTACAAACTATCACAACATAATGTACATATACAAAGTAAACAACTACAGAACTCCTAAAAGTCACTCTGAGCTCTGCATCTCTCTGCTGCGACTCTGTCTAGCCACTACCACTGCCACCAATGGAACCTAGCTCAAACACTAGCCAGTTCACTAGGTCCTGATACTGCACCGCCCTGAACTCTGAACTAATGAAACGGTCAACAGATCTAACCCTCTCTACATCTATTTGGGTCAATGCTCGCATACGGGCTCGCACCTCAGGGGAAGGGGCAGAAATACCCTGAAATGGTGCAATAGGTACCTGGTCCAACTGAGTAGCAAACTCTCGACTCTGATCTCTGATAAAGGAAGTATTCACCGCCCTATGCACATGATAAAGGATCGGTGAAGAAGTACCACTAGGGGCCGCAGGAGGTACCGGAGGTCTTATCATGGAAGAATTGGGACCGCAGCCGGAAGGAAATCCCTGACAGCAGACACAGACCTACGTACCCAACGGGGACGAAGACCAGATCCAGGGATGTCTCTCGGCACAAAGGAAGGGACTGGGGGAGGAGGCATAGGGGTCTCCTCAGTAACAACATCAGGGGATCTCTCAGAATCTGAGCTATCCGAATCAGAAGGATTCTCCCGAGATGGAGAACTCGAAATCGTAATCGGCCACTGCCAATACCATAAATATACAGGCAAGACACAACCGGGTCAAGGTAATTCTATCAAAACATTTAATAGATGCCAGGGTAATGCCGTCGGAACCCTCGATTGACTCTAAAGGTTTGCTCATCTATATGAGTTGCTGACTCACACTTAAAAACTCACATTATCACCTACTCGACACAATCCTTAACTTGAATTAGGGACTTGAACCTGTAGCTCTGATACCAACTATGACGGCTTCAACCCCGGGGTCAGGAGTTGACGTCACTAAACACAATTACCAAAAATATAAACAACAGAATTATTATTAAAATATACTAACTTGACCCCGAACCAAGATCCGATCCAGGTTCAAGTATAATTCAGGTTCTCAATACTACAAACTCTTTATTCAACATCTAAAACACTCTAACTTTATTCAGCAACTCCTCAGATCTCATGGCCTGATACAAACTACCTCAGAGGAGCCGGGTCCAGTAGGGGCGGGAACATAGGTCGGTCTGACTGATTTTCTAGGCATCTGCGAGATATACATAACAGTTTGCAAGGGTGAGCATAATCGCTCAGCAGTACCAAAATATGAATAACAGAATAAAACAGTAATGTAACAACGATATGAACAGAACGGTAATCATGATATCAACATTATGCAACAAAAATCAGAGAAAGCTGGATATCACTAACTAGCATGCTTCATTAAAACAACATAGTAGTGTGCTGTAAAAACACCAGAGTCCAATTTTAGCATGCTAGTCACATTTATAAAATTACTGTATCAACTATTCGTACCCTTACGGAATCACAAAACCCAATCAGATATATAAAGAATATGTGAAGACAGCTGATCAGGCTATCAACACCAGACGGCTCCAACTGCCATCTTATTTATGGCTCCAACTGCCATCTCATTTACCTGTTCCGGAACTCAGAGACTAGCAAGGTCTCTGACCTGCTAGACTAATCGGTTATACAGTGCGCGCAACCGAATTAGCCTCTTACGCCACCTCAATAGGCCTACTCTGGCCCCAATGTATCCCATATATGATCGTTTTATCCAGTTTTCAAAAACCACTTTTACCTATCTCTTTTCAAAATCAATTCTGTCACAGCACACTATTCAAATCCTCTTTTCATTTAAATCACGTTTAGAGATAGGTATTTTCAGAAGTTACTTTTCCCAAAACATAATTTTAAACAACATTGCAAATACGGGGGATACGTAACTTAAAACATTTCTGTTCCATTACGAAAGTAAAAACTTTAGCTATTCATATGCACTGAACCATAAAAGAATGGTCAGGGGTACTTGCCTTGCAATGCTTTACAAAACCCTAAGTAGTTTTCACGTTAACTTTAATCCTGGGAAAACTCGCTCGGAATCTACAAATACAGAATACCCTAATCAGTTACACCGACATGCTTGATATCCTCAAATTCTAACAACTTAATCCGATAACCCGACTCGTATTATTATTATATACATAAACCCGTAATCACATAGTCACATAGTCGGAATATTGTTAGGGATAACACGTAGAATATAATTTTGTACATTTACAATATACTTTTAGGAAATTTTGGCAGCATCTTATTTGTTTATAAAACTACCCGTCGATTACGATTGACGTCAATAATCAAAAAAATCCCCAATATTACTTCACCATTTATACAACGTACATCCCAACACCAATCAAAACTAATTATTTAAGTCCGAAAAATATTTTACATAATCATTTTATTTATTTATAAAATTTAGGACTCAGAACATCGTCATCACCGTCCACCGTCCGCTCATAACGAGTCATCGCGGTATGGCGGCAAAATTTATTGGTGCCCGAAATATTCGGGTATCCAAATAAATTCCACCGATTTAGTAATAAGTATTTTCCCACGCGAATTAATAATATCACGAATTTTACTCAATAATTCCTGCAGAAAAAGAATAAGAATTAAAATTGCAACAACCAAGTCCAACTGCACACACAGGCTCAACCAAGAGCCCAAAACCAAAATCCAACAGCAAGGCCCAACAGCAAGGCCCAGCAGGGAAATCAGCACAAGCCCAAAGAACCAGCCCACAATAACATCACAGAAGACAGGGGAGCAAGCACGCGGCCACATGCCGCCCCAGCCACACCACCAACACAACACAGCACACACGCACACACACATCACACACACACACACATCACACACACACACACATAAATTACACACACATATATATATACAACAGTATATATATATATAGACATAATCCAACAAGACTGATCGGAACCACCAAGCTCACCGGAAAATCGCGTCGGCGGCGAGACCAAAGAAACCGGAACGGGATTGGAGGAAAACAGGGAAGAACGGCCGGAACACGTGAGGAAAAATAGAGGAGGGATATGGGGAATAGAGAGGGGAGAGATACAGAGAGAGATAAGAGATTAGACCGAGAGAGAGAGAGAGAGACTGAAATGGGAACAAAAGAGAAACAAACTGCAGCCAACCCGTGTCCTGTAAAAAGGATACGTGTTAACTTCTTATTATAAGTTGTTAACACGTGTCCCGAAATACCCGGGGACCTGAATTTTTATCCCGGGTTTGAAATTAGCGAACCGAGACATCCTTAAAACAATTTCGAAAAATCACGATAATAGTCTAAAAATATTTTAGATATCCTGAAGTTAATAAAAATATAAGTATCGAAATTTTAAAAACACTTTCGAGGTGTGCTTTATACCCACTTTTTAACAAATAACGAGACGACATGCGGGTGAAACGATTCCCGAAAATTCCCAAAATAATTTTAAAATTCTCTGAATAATACAAACTTAATAAAATATAAGTTTCATGATTTTTAAAGAATTCCTGAATTAAATATGGATTTTACAGATAAACACACTCAGAATATCATTTAAGGGTAAATAATTAATAAAATATTGATTTCTCAATTTTATAAAGTCCTAAAAGTAATTATTGAAATTATAAAATTAGAAAACCAATTTTAAAGACAATCCAAATATTAATGGAATTAAAACTTCAACAAAATCACTTTTATAAGCAAAAAAATAAAATCATATATCTCATTAATAAATCACACAATTCAATCTCATATAACAACAATCATAAATAATTAAATAACAATCCATAACTGCTGCCAAAACCAATACACACATTTTATTTATTTACTTAAACCTTATTACACTTCCAAATATTAGAAATAAAATAAAAATACATGAGTCGTTATAACAAACCTCTAACAAACACCTGAAATATAAAGTATACCCCTTGTACTAGCTTTTGGTGACTTGGGCCTCAAAGTTCATTACAATGACATGGTCAAATCTCACTCTAACCCTCATGATACCAAACTGAAAATCTGCAGAATCTATTGTACCCCTTTCCACCATGTTTCCCACTTGAGAAACCAAACCAAATATCAACCAAAACCCAAAATACTCCTCAAACAAGGAAACCTACTGAACTAACACTCCCAGACATAATATTGTCTTAGTGGAGTTCATCCTTACCTAAGGTGCAATATAGCAAAACAAGAGTTAACACAATACACTAATTACAAGTCATCACACTTTGAAAATAACATCTTAAATCCTTCATATATATACGAATTAAAATCACATAACAAGGAGCAAAAATCATAATTTATATCCTAACTTAACTGAAATTAGTGATTATTAATAAAAATCAATCTGAATGATCAAGAACTTCCGAAAATCATGAGTTGAACCTATGCATGCATGCTTTCGAACTTACAAGCCAAAAACAATATGCAAATTTCATCATAGCATCAACATGCAAGCCTAGCATTAACCATAACTATATGATCACTTAGCATGCAAAGAGTTTTATCAAGTTTTTATTTCCAAAACCAAACAATTATCACAAAAACACACAAAAATCAACAAGGCAAGAAAAGCACCATCCATTCAGCTCCTAACAAGTCATGGCCGAATGAATTAGGGTGAAAATAACATTTGCATGAGTGTGACACACTTATGTCTAGCCATTCTCAACCCTATGATAATATATCTCATGGTGAAAACCTTAAATTCACAAGAATC
Source organism: Apium graveolens (assembly GCF_009905375.1). NCBI lineage: Eukaryota > Viridiplantae > Streptophyta > Magnoliopsida > Apiales > Apiaceae > Apium > Apium graveolens. The sequence goes on from NC_133655.1 coordinate 115,826,438, forward strand.
AAGGATGTTCACTTTGAGTTTAACAAAACACTACCATGCAAAACTAAAATATAGACTTTTCACCCTAAACTCTTTGGATTATTAAAGAACAAGATATGGGGAGTAAGATTACTTAAATAGAAGATGGTTGTTTGAATGAAAAATGAAGAAAAAGAGGGGGGAGGGGGCTTCGGCCGAGAGTGAAGGTCGAGAGAGAGAGGGCCGAGAGAGGGTGAGGGAGAAGAGAGGTGAGGGTGGAGTGGAGTGAAGTGAGTGTGATTATGACAACTTGTACTTGATTTTTATGGTTATGATTTGATTAGAAAGTGAGTGGAAGTGAGAATTGATAAGAGTAACCCTCAAGCATGCTTGTGTTATTTTGCATGCAAGGATAATGTAGTAATTTGGCTAGTAAAGTAGTATTTAGTGGGGTTGGAATTTCCAAGTTTGCCCTTAACTTGTATTGGGATCAATATGCATGCATGGGCAGCTAAGTAAATTGCAAATTAAAATTCAACTAATTTATATAAAACAATTTATATAAATATAAATGCACTTTCATAAATCACAAAATATATATCATAAAATAGCTTATGATTTTAGAAATTTAATGATATAAGATTTGAAAATTTGTTGTTAAAAGATTTTTAAAATCTATTTTTCATATAAAATGAAGTACTTTTGATTATCATTTAAAAATACTAAATAATAATATTCTCCTTTCAAAAATTTTATATATATACTAATACATTAAACACTTAATTTATAGGCACTCAACATAATAATCACCCACATTTATAATTCCACACAATTTAAATCTCAATTATAAACACACAATTATATATATATATATAAGATTTAGAAATACCGGTCGTAACAAGTACCATATGCTGAAAAGTTAAATCCTGATGTATTGACAAATCCTGATATAGTAAATCATGATATCACTCTAAACTCTAATGATCCACATGTCAGTGGAAATTCTATAAATACTGAAGCACATGTTGAGGGGGAGCAACATGATTCACATCAATAGTCTTTTATAAGTGATTCAACTCGAGGAACATCAGTAAATAATTCATCAGACTCTGATTCCTCAAATACTGATGGATCAAATACTGATAACATTGAAAATACTGATTCAGGAGGAGCATCAGGAAATGATAGTGGTACAAGTCAAAGAGATAGTAGAGAGTTAATGGATCAAGGGGAGGTTCTGCTTCAAGAAGCCAACTTCCATCTGCAAGAAAATGGTCTAAATCACACACACCCGACTTTATCATTGGAAATCCTGTTAGTGGTGTAAAAACCAGAAGAGCCACTCAAAATGAATGTCTCTAGCATTCTTTTCTATCTCAAACTGAACCAAAGAAAATGGAAGAAGCTCTTCAAGATGCTGACTGGGTTATAGAAATGCAAGAGGAGCTAAATGAATTTGAAGGAAACAAAGTCTGGACTTTTGTACCAAGACAAAAGAACAGATTAGTTGTTAGTACAAAGTGGGTGTAACGACCGAGGAATTACGCTTGTATTATATTATAATAATAATAAATTATGTGTATTATTATGTGATTAAATGTGTTAAGTCGTTGAACCTTAACTGCTATGTGTTATGTGTTGGTTGTTTTGATCCAAACGTGTTTTGGATATTTATTGAGCGTTCTATCGTCAGTTATATATATTATATCAAAACCTGTACAGCTCAAAACTATGTTTTAAAAGCCCGTATTTCAAACAAAATCATTGGCCCTATTCTTCCAAAAATGCCCTATACCGTATCGCTATTCTGAACCCCTAGACGTTTTACAAATTGACCTTTTTCGCGAAAAACGACTTTTCCGGACCCCTTCGGGTACCAAAAACCCCACAAAAATCACATTTTTGTTTTTATATGATTATGAAATTATCATATATCATTTTTCTTTGTATTTTTGTATTTTTCATAATTTTTGGGAATTTTTAGTATTTATTTTGTATTTATTGGATATTTAAAAATTCATTATTAATACCCAAAAATTATAAAAATTGGGGCCAAATATTTTTATTAGGAGTGTAATTAGACCCTTAATTTTACTTAGGGGTATTATTTTCATAAATATAAATACCTGAATTATTATTAATTAAATCAGTTAGTTATACTTAAAAATCAGAAAATAAAAAGAAAAAGAAAAAGGGAATTAGGGTTAGGGTTTTTGTGAAGAACAGCAGCAGAATCAATCGGACTTTTGAACGTGATTCCGGTGTCAGAAATCGAAGTGTAAGTAGTCAAATTGAAGCCCAAGAATCGTAGTTTCTGATTATGTACATGATTTTGTTGTTGGATTACTTGAATTTAATTTTATTATTTTCGGGTTTATTCTTGAATTCGGGTTTTGTGATTGAGTAGTTGTTTGATGATTCTGTTAGTATAGACGTTTAGATCGTCGGATAGGGAGTCGAACGACACAGGTTTCATGCGATTTGGTGTTGTCTTTGACGTCGCCGGAGAACCGCCGCCGCGGCGGTCTTCTTTGTGTTTCCGGCTGTAGAACGATGAAGGGAGAAGGAGGAAGGACGGTACGTTGCTTTGGTGTTGTTCTTGGTCGAAAACGCAAGGAAACGAGGTCCCTTCATGGTTCGTTTGTTCGATTCAAGGCCGCCGGAATCAAACACCGGCGTCGGGTTCTAGGTTCTTGGCCGGTGTTCTTCCCGACCCGTTTGGGTTGGGGACGACCCGGTTGCAACCCGGTTTCGACCCGGGTTTGATCCCCTCAACCCTGAAACCATTTCCAGATTTTTGTTTCTGGATTTTCTATTATTTAATTTATATTTTATAAATCAGAAAATCATTTTATTAATTCTAATAATTAATTAAAAATTAGTTTTATATTCTGAAAAATAGTATTATTAATTTCTAAATTATTTTATTAATTTATAAATTCAAATTTAATTATTTAATTAATTATTTAATTATTTATCTAATTATTTATTAGTTATCTAATTAATTAATAATTAGGTAATTAATTAATAATTAGGTAATTAATTAATAATTAGGTAATTAATTAATAATTAGGTAATTAATTAATAATTAGGTAATTAATTAATAAATAAGGATTAAAAATAATTAAATAATATGATTAATAATTCGATAATTAGTTATTATTACGAGTAATGATTCGATAATGGGAATTATTATTCGAGCGATAGTTATTCGAATAATATTGTAGTGATTATTTGTATCGTATAATTAAATACCGATAATTAATGGATTAACGAATCGTATAAGTTTCAGTAATAATGTAATAGATCGATAATTATATGAGAATGGCGAGTAGCTCGTATTTATACGAGTGAGTAATCGTTGAGTTAGATTATAATTCGAACACATAGTAGATATTCGATAAATAGCGTATCTGTTAATAGAATCGATCGATTATTTGTAAATAATCGATCTAATCGAATAAATATCGATACGTTATAAATATTATAATAAATTGTGATTAATTCTGATAATTAGAAATTTATTATTTTAGATTATTCAATAGGCAATTATTAATTATTTATTAGTTATTTATTTATTCAATATTTAAAAAGGTGATTAATTATTTCGATAATTAATCACATAATTTTCAATAAACCGTAACTTCTTCATTTTAACTCCAAAAATTATAAAAAAATTATTTTTGAGTTTGATTTTTCTTAAATAATTATTTAAATATTATTTTAGGATTTAAAAGGTTGTAATAATTATCTATATTGAATAATAAATTGAATTATCAGTGTTTAATTCATAACAATTCAACCGTTAGTCCGATTTAAGTGAAACGAAGACCTCTAGACTCAGAAAAATGAGACGAATCCAATAAAAATAGTTGTAAGTTATAATTTATTCTGAAAAAGAGTGGTTTGGTGATAACTGATAGTTTGTAGGTCCTAGTAGGGATATAATTGAGCCGAATAAATCCCGAAAAATGATAATAAAATCAGATAAGACTAGTAATGCAGGTATAAGCCTAGAATTGATTCTAAAAATAATTATAAATCTAGAAATTTATTATGTGCTTTATGTGTTACGTGTTATATGTGATTATGTGCATAAATGTGTTGTGTAAATATATATATATATATATATATATATATATATATGCGAGTCAGATAGAAACGCATGGGTAGACTGATAAGGTTGCGTGATATCAATTCAAGATACACGTATGTAGTAAATTATCTAAACACCTATCTTTCCATGATTTATTCAGTGTTAGCAAGGCAGAGCAAGCTAGGGTCAGAAGGCAGTAAGTTAAACCAGGTTAAGTACGCGCAAGGCAAGTTTTTTCCCCTATTCTAAATTCAGAATAGTGATTTATATTTCCTTTCTATCGTATCAATTCTCTTTGATAATTATTGTTCATATACACTGTTACCCATTTATTATCACTTGTTCCATTTCATTTCAATTCTTGATTTACCCAATTTATTGAATTCCCTGTTCATATTTCAATTCCTTTACCCTACATATATTCTGGTATATCCTGGTGTTGGGATATATCAATAGCATACCGATTGTTCCGGATGCTCAGCCTTGGACTGGATGGTTACTATAAAGGCTGGGTTTTTCCCAGACCATTAATTAATAGGCCATAGTTGCCTGAGTACTCCTTATGTTGGTTGGGTCTATGCAGTTGGGTATAGATCCGCACTATATTCTGACTGATCAGCAGATTATAGTGCATATGTTGGTTCTTGTTTCCAGTCTTGTTCATTTGGCACTCGCCAGTATTGGCAAATTATTATCATATACAGATACAGATGGTTGTTCAAACCAGCAGCTTCTTGGTTCATTTATTTCTCTCTCTTTATAATATATATATATATTGTTGCAGGCTTGTTGAGCAATTTTGGCTCATTTCTTTTATTGTCACTCCTATTGTTTTACAGTTAAGGTAGAGAATGAAACCCATCAGGACCCGCATAGTCAAGAAGCGAGTCAAGCAGCGGGACCCTCTTATACCAAGAGTGTTCCTTCCTATTCCCGAAGAGAGCTTTGATTTGCCAGATCAGGTGTAGCAGGATAAGTAGTAATGTTGAGTTAAATAAAGGTTTTGTGTAGTTTGAATAAAAGATTGCGTAGTGAAACCGTAGATAGAATAAAGTTTTGTAATAAAGAGAGTTCTTGAGACAGGTTTTATTTAGTTGGGTTTGTAATAAAGTGTAGTGCATGATTCTTGTTTCCAACCTCAACCCTTAAAAGATCCTGAGTAGTGATAGTTCGGGGTAATTATTATATTAATATTCCGCTTGTGCAGGTATAGTTGGTAATTGTTGTTAATAATGCCCCAAATCTATACCCCGGATTTGGAGGGTGTTATAGTTGGTATCAGAGCTTAGGATTGACCTTGGAAAACAAGAATGTTAGGGTTAAGATAAGATAGGAAAATAAGATAGGATGAGAGTGAGAGTGTTAGGACTGTTTGTCTATGTGATTAGAAGTTATGAGTTATAGGATTGTGATTTGATTGTTTTGTGTTATTATTTTTATGTATATTAGATGGCTTCTTTATCATCATCTATGGAGAGGACCGAGACAGATCCAGTGGATGCACAGGTAGTAGCCCCAGTGTCAGAACAGATATTACCTCCATTGCCACCTGAGCCAGCACCAGAGATACCACTTCCCTCGGAGGTACCAGGTTTTGCAGATTATTTTCCATATTTTGAGCCAGAGATACCAGATATTCCACCATTAGAGTTTCCGATGTTCGATATTCCTGATATGGTTGATCTTCCGCAGTGGGAGGATTTAGAGCCTCAGATTCCTATGCCACCAGTTGAGATTCCAGAGATGCCACCGATGGAGCCAGAGGCAGAGCCGCCTGTGTATGCGCCTATGGAGCAGCCTGTCTTATTTCCTGCCCCATTAGCCATTTATGCACCTGTTCCAGGAGTGTATCAGTTTCCTCAGCCAGAGTTTATGGATGAGATCGTGGTAGATGGACCATTACCTTCTCGAGGTTCCAGCACTGATCTTCATGAGCATCATACCGTGACTTACCAGCGCTTTCAGGCAGAGAGGGAGGAGAGGATTAGATGGCAGAACCAGTGTAGAGAGATCCTTGGATTGTATGAGACACAGACGGATGGTCCTGTCAGAGCATTACGACCAGATTATATACTGAGAGAGAGACTACATCATATTCACCGGGTTAGTTCGCAGCAGCTTACTGATTTGAGACAGCAGGATCTTAGTGCGGAGACAGCATATTGCAGAGCATTGGGACTTACCGAGGCAGTGCTAGAGGCAGTGCAGGAGGAGTTGAGCCACGTACCACCAGGATTTTGAGACCAGCAGATTGATGAGTGTTGTATTATGTATATTTTGTAGATAGAGGCAGCATAGTATTGTATGACTAGTTTGTATGAGTGTAGCTACTGACTCTGACTGATAGTAGTAGCAGTACGACTGTTATATCATAGGGTTTTGTATCAAGCACTGACACCTGTAGCTGGTGTTCTATCTATATATATATATATATGAGATAATCTTTTGCACGTTTTCTTTATTTTATTTCCAGTCATTTAAGCATTTACATTTATTTCAGTACCATTGCATATTTACAAATGTAGTTTTATTCACGATCATGTTGTAAAAAAAAAATCATACTGTTTTATCTATTCAGTTATTTAATAAGTTATTTTATTTTCTCGAATCGACTGTTTTAATATATGTTTAATATACTGTTATTAAATAAGGTCCATTATTTATTTATCAGAAAAATGGCACCTAAGAGAAAAGCGCAGCCCGACTCATCGAATGGAAACACCGATGGCCAAAACAATAATAAACAGATGGATCAGATGTTTAATCTCATGCAACAGCAGATGTTGATGATGCAACAACAAATGCAGCAGCAGCAACAGCAGTTCCAGCAACAGATGTTACAGCAAGCCGCTCATCCAGGACATCAAATACCACCAGCAGCACCTACGACTACTTTCAAGCAATTTCAGTCGGTGAAGCCACCGGAATTTATGGGTTCCACAGATCCTACAAAAGCGAGAGCTTGGCTGAAAGAGATGGAAAAGGCTTTTTCGTTGGTAAAGGTTGAGGAAGAGCAGAAGACAGATTTCGCTAGCTATTTTCTAAAAGGCGAAGCTAATTACTGGTGGGAATCAAAGAAAGCTTTGGAAGAAGGTGTGGTGAACTGGAACAGATTCACTGATCTTTTCTTGGAGAAATATTTTCCTCGTTTTATGAAGAACCAGATGGAGATCAAGTTCCTGGAGCTGAAACAAGACAACTTATCGGTTGCGGATTATGAAACCAAGTTTACTGAATTGGCAAGGTTTGTTCCAGAGCAGGTGGATACGGACGAAAAGCGGGCCAAGAGATTTTAGCAAGGACTGAAACCATGGATTCGTAGCAGGGTAGCTGTGTTTGTATTGACAACTTATACGGCTGTTGTTCAGAAGGCTATGATTATTGAAAGTGAAGCAGCTCAGAAAGAGAAAGGACCAGGGAATTTTCAGAATCGTTTCAACAAAAGGCCAGGATTTCAAGCTCGGGGAAAAGTAAATTTCAAAAGGCCAGAGCAGAACAATCAGAGGATGGGAAATCGACTTCCAGCCCCAATTCAGCAGAGACTTATCCGACCGCCTATACCTGATTGCAGAACGTGTGGTAGAAAGCATACAGGAGTTTGCAACAAGCTAAATGTTACGTGTTTCAAGTGCAAGCAAAGGGGACACTATTCTGGAGAATGTCCAATGGGAAAGGCAGAAGTTACTTGTTTCCAATATGGGAGAAAAGGACATATCGCCAAAGACTGCAGAGGAATTGCAATGGCTGCCAGTATTCCAAGAATTTTAGCATTACCTCCACCTCCACTACCACAGCAAAATCAGCCCAGAGCAAGGACTTTCAACATGTCAATGAAGGAAGCGGTACAGAGTCCGAATGTGGTTGCAGGTACACTTCCTGTAAATTCCGTAAATGCTTTAGTATTGATTGATTCAGGAGCTACTAGATCTTTTATTTCTGAAGCCTTTATCTCTAAGATAGATTGTGAGATTCAGGGGTTGGATGAAGTGTTAGTTATAAAATTAGCGAATAATGATCAGGTTGCAGTAGATCGAGTATGTCCAAGCTGTGATATTGAGATAGGGAGATGTCATTTTTCAGTTGATTTGATACCTTTTAGGTTAGGGGAGTTTGATATTATTTTAGGAATGGATTGGCTGTCTAGTAATCATGCTCAAATTGACTGTGCGAATAAGAGAGTGAAATTACAAACTGAAGAAAATGAAACGGTAATATTTAAAGGTGAGAAGCAAAAGCAGAAATTCCTATCAATAATGCAGACGAGAAGATTGCTACGTCAAGGATGTCAAGCTTATTTAGCCTATGTACGGGATGTTGATAAGGGAAATTTGAAGATTGAAGATATTCCTGTAGTTTGTGAATTTCTTGATGTTTTTCCGGACGAATTACCAGGACTTCCACCAGATCGAGAAATCGAGTTTACTATTGACTTGACGCCAGGGACTGAACCAATTTCGAAAGCTCCATATAGAATGGCACCTGTTGAAATGAGGGAATTAGCAAAGCAGTTGCAAGAACTTCTTGACAAAGGAATTATAAGGCCAAGTGTATCCCCATGGGGTGCGCCAGTATTGTTCGTGAAAAAGAAGGATGGTAGTATGCGACTGTGTATTGATTATCGTGAGCTGAACAAGTTAACTATCAAGAATAAATATCCTTTACCTCGCATTGATGATTTATTTGATCAACTAAAAGGAGCAGCATGGTTTTCGAAAATCGACTTACGATCAGGCTATCATCAGTTAAAGATCAAGGCCGAAGATATTCCAAAGACAGCGTTTAGAACAAGGTACAGACACTATGAATTTCTTGTAATGGCTTTTGGATTGACGAATGCACCTGCAGCGTTTATGGATTTGATGAATCGAATATTCAAGAAGTATTTGGATAAGTTTATCATTATATTTATTGATGACATCTTGATCTATTCAAAGACGGAAGAAGAGCATGCAGAGCATTTAATAACGACATTGGAAATATTACGGAAGAAGCAGCTTTATGCAAAATTTTCCAAATGCGAATTTTGGTTGAAAGAAGTGTAGTTTTTAGGGCACATCATCAGCAGAGAAGTCTTTCAAGTTGATCCAGCAAAGATTGAAGCTGTGTTGAATTGGGAAAGACCAAGACGCCGACAGAGGTTCGAAGTTTCTTAGGTTTGGCAGGATATTATCGAAGATTTGTCAAAGATTTTGCGAAGATAGCTATACCGCTGACCAAGTTAACTCGACAAAGTGAAAAGTTCGAATGGAATAGTAAGTATGAAGAAAGTTTTCAAGAGTTGAAGAATCGGTTGGTGACGGCACCAGTGTTAGTATTGCCAGACGAGCAAGGAAATTTTGTTATCTACAGTGACGCTTCATATCGTGGTTTAGGATGTGTGTTGATGCAACATGGTAACGTCATTGCATATGCGTCAAGACAACTTAAACCTCATGAGCAGAAATATCCTACGCATGATCTGGAATTAGCAGCAATTGTATTTGCATTGAAGCTGTGGAGACATTATCTGTACGGTGAAAAATGTGAAATCTACACGGATCATAAAAGTCTGAAGTATATCTTCACGCAAAAGGAACTAAACATGCGACAACGTAGATGGCTGGAATTGATTAAAGATTACGATGTTACAATCAGTTATCATCCAGGAAAAGCAAATGTTGTAGCAGATGCGCTAAGCAGAAAAGAAAGATTGAATCGGTTGACTTCATGCGAAGAATTAGCCAGGGAATTCGACAAATTGGAAATCGAAATTCGTATTTCCGATAAATCTGCAGAAACTATCTACGCTATGACTTTCCAACCAGAATTGCTGGAAAAGATTCGCCGTTGTCAAGAAGAAGTGATGAGTCAAGACGACAACTTAACAGGAGAAGAGATTACAACTCAGAAAGATAATGAAGGAATTTTACGTTTTGCGTCAAGAATCTGGATCCCTAACGTGGCAGAATTAAAAGAAGAAGTTATGCGAGATGCGCACAATTCGAAGTATTCCATTCATCCAGGAAGCACGAAAATGTATCGCGATTTGAAGAAAAACTTTTGGTGGCCGAATATGAAGAAGGAGATAGCAGAATGGGTGAGTAAATGCTACACATGCCAGCGAGTTAAAGCAGAACACCAACGTCCGAGTGGGTTATTGCAACCATTAGACATTCCAGAATGGAAATGGGAACATCTAGCGATGGATTTTGTGGTAGGACTACCGAGGACTAGGGTAAATCATGATGCGATATGGGTAATCATTGACAGACTTACGAAGTCGGCACATTTTCTACCAATTAATGAAAGATTTTCGCTCGACAAATTAGTGCACATGTATCTCAAAGAAATTGTGATGCGTCATGGAGTACCAGTATCAATTGTATCGGATCGAGATCCTCGTTTCAATTCAAGATTTTGGAGGCAATTTCAAGAATGTCTAGGAACGAAGTTGAATATGAGTACAGCTTATCATCCGCAAACTGACGGCCAAAGTGAAAGGACAATTCAAACGATTGAAGACATGCTACGAGTTTGTGCGATCGATTTTGAAGGCAGTTGGGATGAACATTTACCCCTAGTGGAATTTTCTTATAATAATAGCTATCACGCCAGTATTGGAATGCCACCGTATGAAGCATTATATGGGAGGAAATGCAGATCACCCGTGCACTGGGATGAAGTTGGAGAACGCAAGATTTTGGGTCCAGAATTAATTCAGCAGACAAAAGAAAAGATTAATCTTATTCGAAAACGAATCGAGGCAGCACAAAACAGACAAAGCAGATATGCAAACCAAGCCAGGAAGGATATGGACTATCAGGAAGGAGAACACGTATTGCTCAAAATATCGCCATGGAAAGGATTGACCAGATTTGGCAATAAAGGGAAATTGAAGCCACGATACGTTGGACCATTTGAGATTTTGAAGAAAATTGGGAAGGTTGCGTACGAATTAGCTCTACCACCCAATATGCAGCACATTCACAACGTATTTCATGTATCTATGCTTAAGAGGTATAATCCTGATACAAGGCATGTAATAGAGTATGAACCAGTAGAACTTCAGGTAGATTTGTCATATGTAGAACAGCCAATAAGAATTCTAGATAGGCAAGAGAGGGTATTAAGAAATAAGTCTGTGTCATTAGTGAGAGTTTTATGGAGAAACCCAGTGGTTGAAGAATCAACCTGGGAGCTTGAAAGTGAAATGCTAGAAAATTATCCTCAGTTATTTGCATAATTAGATTCTGAGGACAGAATCTTGTTAAGGGGGAGAGAATGTAACGACCGAGGAATTACGCTTGTATTATATTATAATAATAATAAATTATGTGTATTATTATGTGATTAAATGTGTTAAGTCGTTGAACCTTAACTGCTATATGTTATGTGTTGGTTGTTTTGATCCAAACGTGTTTTGGATATTTATTGAGCGTTCTATCGTCAGTTATATATATTATATCAAAACCTGTACAGCTCAAAACTATGTTTTAAAAGCCCGTATTTCAAACAAAATCATTGGCCCTATTCTTCCAAAAATGCCCTATACCGTATCGCTATTCTGAACCCCTAGACGTTTTACAAATTGACCTTTTTCGCGAAAAACGACTTTTCCGGACCCCTTCGGGTACCAAAAACCCCACAAAAATCACATTTTTGTTTTTATATGATTATGAAATTATCATATATCATTTTTCTTTGTATTTTTTGTATTTTTCATAATTTTTGGGAATTTTTAGTATTTATTTTGTATTTATTGGATATTTAAAAATTCATTATTAATACCCAAAAATTATAAAAATTGGGGCCAAATATTTTTATTAGGAGTGTAATTAGACCCTTAATTTTACTTAGGGGTATTATTTTCATAAATATAAATACCTGAATTATTATTAATTAAATCAGTTAGTTATACTTAAAAATCAGAAAATAAAAAGAAAAAGAAAAAGGGAATTAGGGTTAGGGTTTATGTGAAGAACAGCAGCAGAATCAATCGGACTTTTGAACGTGATTCCGGTGTCAGAAATCGAAGTGTAAGTAGTCAAATTGAAGCCCAAGAATCGTAGTTTCTGATTATGTACATGATTTTGTTGTTGGATTACTTGAATTTAATTTTATTATTTTCGGGTTTATTCTTGAATTCGGGTTTTGTGATTGAGTAGTTGTTTGATGATTCTGTTAGTATAGACGTTTAGATCGTCGGATAGGGAGTCGAACGGCACAGGTTTCATGCGATTTGGTGTTGTCTTTGACGTCGCCGGAGAACCGCCGCCGCGGCGGTCTTCTTTGTGTTTCCGGCTGTAGAACGATGAAGGGAGAAGGAGGAAGGACGGTACGTTGCTTTGGTGTTGTTCTTGGTCGAAAACGCAAGGAAACGAGGTCCCTTCATGGTTCGTTTGTTCGATTCAAGGCCGCCGGAATCAAACACCGGCGTCGGGTTCTGGGTTCTTGGCCGGTGTTCTTCCCGACCCGTTTGGGTTGGGGACGACCCGGTTGCAACCCGGTTTCGACCCGGGTTTGATCCCCTCAACCCTGAAACCATTTCCAGATTTTTGTTTCTGGATTTTCTATTATTTAATTTATATTTTATAAATCAGAAAATCATTTTATTAATTCTAATAATTAATTAAAAATTAGTTTTATATTCTGAAAAATAGTATTATTAATTTCTAAATTATTTTATTAATTTATAAATTCAAATTTAATTATTTAATTAATTATTTAATTATTTATCTAATTATTTATTAGTTATCTAATTAATTAATAATTAGGTAATTAATTAATAATTAGGTAATTAATTAATAATTAGGTAATTAATTAATAATTAGGTAATTAATTAATAAATAAGGATTAAAAATAATTAAATAATATGATTAATAATTCGATAATTAGTTATTATTACGAGTAATGATTCGATAATGGGAATTATTATTCGAGCGATAGTTATTCGAATAATATTGTAGTGATTATTTGTATCGTATAATTAAATACCGATAATTAATGGATTAACGAATCGTAGAAGTTTCAGTAATAATGTAATAGATCGATAATTATATGAGAATGGCGAGTAGCTCGTATTTATACGAGTGAGTAATCGTTGAGTTAGATTATAATTCGAACACATAGTAGATATTCGATAAATAGCGTATCTGTTAATAGAATCGATCGATTATTTGTAAATAATCGATCTAATCGAATAAATATCGATACGTTATAAATATTATAATAAATTGTGATTAATTCTGATAATTAGAAATTTATTAGTTTAGATTATTCAATAGGCAATTATTAATTATTTATTAGTTATTTATTTATTCAATATTTAAAAAGGTGATTAATTATTTCGATAATTAATCACATAATTTTCAATAAACCGTAACTTCTTCATTTTAACTCCAAAAATTATAAAAAAATTATTTTTGAGTTTGATTTTTCTTAAATAATTATTTAAAAATTATTTTAGGATTTAAAAGGTTGTAATAATTATCTATATTGAATAATAAATTGAATTATCAGTGTTTAATTCATAACAATTCAACCGTTAGTCCGATTTAAGTGAAACGAAGACCTCTAGACTCAGAAAAATGAGACGAATCCAATAAAAATAGTTGTAAGTTATAATTTATTCTGAAAAAGAGTGGTTTGGTGATAACTGATAGTTTGTAGGTCCTAGTAGGGATATAATTGAGCCGAATAAATCCCGAAAAATGATAATAAAATCATATAAGACTAGTAATGCAGGTATAAGCCTAGAATTGATTCTAAAAATAATTATAAATCTAGAAATTTATTATGTGCTTTATGTGTTACGTGTTATATGTGATTATGTGCATAAATGTGTTGTGTAAATATATATATATATATGCGAGTCAGATAGAAACGCATGGGTAGACTGATAAGGTTGCGTGATATCAATTCAAGATACACGTATGTAGTAAATTATCTAAACACCTATCTTTCCATGATTTATTCAGTGTTAGCAAGGCAGAGCAAGCTAGGGTCAGAAGACAGTAAGTTAAACCAGGTTAAGTACGCGCAAGGCAAGTTTTTTCCCCTATTCTAAATTCAGAATAGTGATTTATATTTCCTTTCTATCGTATCAATTCTCTTTGATAATTATTGTTCATATACACTGTTACCCATTTATTATCACTTGTTCCATTTCATTTCAATTCTTGATTTACCCAATTTATTGAATTCCCTGTTCATATTTCAATTCCTTTACCCTACATATATTCTGGTATATCCTGGTGTTGGGATATATCAATAGCATACCGATTGTTCCGGATGCTCAGCCTTGGACTGGATGGTTACTATAAAGGCTGGGTTTTTCCCAGACCATTAATTAATAGGCCATAGTTGCCTGAGTACTCCTTATGTTGGTTGGGTCTATGCAGTTGGGTATAGATCCGCACTATATTCTGACTGATCAGCAGATTATAGTGCATATGTTGGTTCTTGTTTCCAGTCTTGTTCATTTGGCACTCGCCAGTATTGGCAAATTATTATCATATACAGATACAGATGGTTGTTCAAACCAGCAGCTTCTTGGTTCATTTATTTCTCTCTCTTTATAATATATATATATATTGTTGCAGGCTTGTTGAGCAATTTTGGCTCATTTCTTTTATTGTCACTCCTATTGTTTTACAGTTAAGGTAGAGAATGAAACCCATCAGGACCCGCATAGTCAAGAAGCGAGTCAAGCAGCGGGACCCTCTTATACCAAGAGTGTTCCTTCCTATTCCCGAAGAGAGCTTTGATTTGCCAGATCAGGTGTAGCAGGATAAGTAGTAATGTTGAGTTAAATAAAGGTTTTGTGTAGTTTGAATAAAAGATTGCGTAGTGAAACCGTAGATAGAATAAAGTTTTGTAATAAAGAGAGTTCTTGAGACAGGTTTTATTTAGTTGGGTTTGTAATAAAGTGTAGTGCATGATTCTTGTTTCCAACCTCAACCCTTAAAAGATCCTGAGTAGTGATAGTTCGGGGTAATTATTATATTAATATTCCGCTTGTGCAGGTATAGTTGGTAATTGTTGTTAATAATGCCCCAAATCTATACCCCGGATTTGGAGGGTGTTATAGTGGGTGTTCAGAAACAAAACTGATAGTGAGGGCATCATTACAAGAAATAAAGCAAGACTAGTTGGAAAGGGCTATTCACATCAAGAAGGCATTGATAATAATGAGACTTTTTCTCCAGTCACAAGGCTTGAGGCAATCGGAATTTTCCTAACATATGTTGCTCACATGAAGTTTAAAGTGTTCCATATGGATGTGAAAAGTGCATTTTTGAATGGTGAACTTGAAGAGGAAGTTTATGTTGAACAGCCTCCAGGGTTCATTGATCCAAAATATCCTGATCATGTATATAAACTGGATAAAGCACTCTATGGACTAAAACAAGCTCCAAGGGCCTAGTATGAAACACTTGCCCTATTTCTATTAGAAAGTGGTTTCACAAGAGGTACAATTGACAAAAATTTATTTTATAAATACCATGGTAATGACTTGTTATTAGTACAGATATATGTTGATGATATCATTTTTTGTTCTAATAATGATAAACTCTGTGAGAGGTTTGTAAAGCTAATGCAATCAAGATATCAAATGAGTATGATGGGAGAATCGAGTTTTTTATGGGTTTACAAATAAAATAGACTAATGAAGGGATCTTCATAAATCAATCCAAATACACCCGGAATTTGCTCAAAAGATTTGGAATACAAGATAGTTCAACTGCAAACACTCCAATGGCCACTGCAACCAAGTTAGATTTAAATACTGGTTCATCAGTAGATATAACTAACTATAGAGGTATAATTAGCTCACTCCTATATTGGACTGCTAGTAGACCTGATATCATGTATGCTACATGTCTCTGTGCAAGGTTCCAAGATGATCCAAGGGAACCACATCTATTAGCTGTAAAAAGAATTTTTAAATATCTCAAAGGCACCATAAATCTTGGATTATGGTGTCCTAGAGATTTATACTTTAAGCTAATTGGATACTTAGATGCTGATATTATAGGATGTAAAATAGACAGGAAAAGCACTTCTAGAAGCTGCCAATTTCTTGGTGGCAGGTTGGTTTCTTGGTTTAGCAAGAAACAAAAGTCAATTTCCACATCAACTACAGAAGCTGAATATATTATCGCAGGAAGCTTTTGTTCTCAAATTCAATGGATAAAGAATCAGTTTACTGGATTATGGGTTAGAGTATTCTACAGATCCTATATATTATGATAATCAAAGTACTATTGCAATGACAGGAAATCCAGTACAATATTTGTTAGGAATATGTTGTGTACTTGATAATAAGTTAAACAAAACACCTTAGTGTATTTAATTTAGTGAGGTAATCAAATACATGTATTTAAAACTTTCTGGTGGATTGAATTTTTCCACCAGAGATATATATTAATAATAGAACTCTGTGATGCAGTATTTTGCACACAGCTGCTTATAAGTTGAACTATCAAAGAACAGAGAAATTCTTTATAGATGTAGCCTTATCTATTTCTCTGGTGATTGCTTACTAACTTGGATTATGTTCTACTTGCTACCCTTGGTTTATATATCACCAAGTTAAATGATAAAAAGACAAACAAATAAGACAAATATTTCTAGTCTAATTTCATGCTTCTTCATTTCTCAATCCAACATCTTTTAATATCTTTAGTTTAGCATGGAAATGGAAATGCTTCTTTGTTCTCTAAAACCTGTAACTAGGCTGCCACATTCTATTTGCATACAATCAACGCATGTGACTGTCAAGTCACTATCAATTGCTTTTTTGAATTTGTTCATCCATTGAAACTTAGATCATCCGTTGAGACTATGTTGGATCATCCGTTGAGAGTCTGGTTGAACATTCGTTGAAACTTTAGTTGATCGTTCGTTAAAACCTTGTGGAACATCCGTTTAGACTATCTTCATAACAATTAACTCCATTTCATTTATACAAGATTACAAGGCATCTAATATTTATAATTAGCCAATTTATCTTGCATATCAATCTAGTAGTCAATATGACTTAAAACATTCTACAACATCTAGTTCTCTAAGGCATTACAATATGCAGAAATGTGCTACTAAACTTATCAATACATAAGCTACCCTTTCAACGGATGTTAAAGTGATCATCCGTTAGTTTGATTTCTTCACTACTTTCATTCCGCATTTTAGCTAAATCAAACACAGTTATATATTTATAGTATAACAGTTCTTAAAATTTTAAAGTAGCCAGAATTACATTCAACCCCCTTTTGTAATTCTTTGTTAGATTGTTTGGGAATAACAACATTCAATGACTAAACACATTAGTATTAGGTACCATTCCTTAAGGAAGCATGTGATATAAGGTACAGTGGAATTGATCTTTGTTCCAATAGATCAGCAATTAGCTGATATATTTACCAAGCCTCTCTGTGAAGCTACCTTTACAAGATTGGTGAATGAATTGGGAATGATATCAGGACATTTCTTAAACTCTGATAATTTGGAATAACTACTGATAAGTAGAGTGTGGTGTCTTATTATTATGTATCGGTACTTGTTAAATACTGATTATATTGTTAAACTCTGATGTCATAAAAGCATGTAATTAGCTTCTATTAATCCCATCCAGTAGCTACATGTTAAACTCTGATTATCTGTATAAGCTCTGATTTTGGTCAAACTTGTGTTGACTGATAAATCCTAATAGTAGTTGTATAAATACTAATATTGGTCAAACTTGTGTTGACCGATAAATCCTGATAATGGTTGATTAAATACTGATATTGGTCAAACTCTAATTGACCATTATATTCTGACGATAATTTTTGAATTTATTCAAATATTGTTTTTAATCAGTATTTAATTTACAGTGATGAAGTAATATGCAAGTAGGTAATTTATGCATGATTAAAGTTGTTTACTGATGGCGTGAGGATATGTAAAAACGTTTGAGTATACACAAAATATTATTTTGGGAAACTGTGCGCACAGTAACTACCTTTATTACATGTTTACATGATTGTTTCTACAGTCAATAGCAGGTTCCCACGTGTCCCACTAAACTAAAACGTTTCTAAGTTAGTGGAGTAATTTATTAAACAAAATCAATTTTTTATTTCAAAATAACACTTTATCTAATCTCTATTATCATCTTCTCTGCTAATTCACTCTCTCTCTCTTTCTCTCACCCGTAAACTCCGAAACCCTAATTTCTTCTCGAAAATTTTTCTTACAAATTCATAACGACTTCAGTAGTTGCTTCTAAACCTTTCAAGTATGGTGGGCCCAAGTTTGTTACTAACAATTACTCGGCTATACTGGACAACAACAGTGTCAATATTGATTTTCATATATTTAAGGACTATTTGATATCCAGTGAGATTGGGTTTGCTCTCACAGCTCCACCCACAATCTCAGGTGACCAGGTACTATCTATCTAGATAAATGGTGTTTATGATGGTGGAGGTGCCAATGGGACTCCAAATCTGGTGTTTGAGTTTGACAACAAGACAAATATTGTAAATCCTCAAACTGTCACATTACAGTTGCCTACTCATAACTCCAACACTACTTTTATGGGAGATGCTGAAATGGAGAGTTTTTCAATGAGATAGGCTATGAAAAGGACTTGAAGAACCTTGGTCAATTGAAAATAAATGGGCTCATAAAAGAATGGAATTTCTTTTTCAATTGCATCACAAAGGCTTTCAACAATAAATCTTCCAACTTTGATGATCTTCCTATTATGACACAACAAATAGTGTACTCTCTAATTCATGGTACAAATTATGATTTTGGTATAGTAGTTTTATATTTTTTAGGTGATAGATTAACTGCTAATAGGAATACTGTGTATTATGCTAGATTCTGTCAGTTGATTTTCAATATTTGTTTCCCTAATATCCCTATCCCCACTAATCAAACTGTTTCAGTACTTAAGCTTACAAAAAGGGCTTTTTTATCTCATCTCACAAGATAAAAAGAAAGAGGATTTAGTTCCTTTGAGCTTGCCATTGGTTGCTAGGAACTTGCTCATTACAAGGCTCCATGTGACTTATGGTTTACCTAACAAGCAAAGTGCTTAGCTGCAGGAAATCACCATTGCGAACCCCATTGTAGCTCACCCCTATAACGACACGTATATTTTTGTATTATTTAGTGTAAATATTGAATAATTCATTATATAAAATATGTGTAATGGTTTTGATAGCTGTGAGTTGTTTATTATTATTTATGTGTGATTATTGGTGCATAGGGATTATTTGTGTAACTGAATATTGAGTTGTATTGATTTGTTTTCACTTTTAAAAGTGGTTTTATTGCAGATTTTTTTCATAAATATTTGGATTATCTCTAAAATTGTTTTTTATAATTTTATAATTTCAATAATGATTTTTGGGATTTTATAAAATTTAGAAATCAATAATTTATAAATTATTCATCTTTATATAATTATCTGATTACATTTATTTGTAAATTTAGTATTTAATTACAGGATGCTTCAAAAATTACGAAATTCATATTTTCTGAAGTTTATAATACTCTGAGAATTTCAAAATTATTATGGAAATTTTTGGTATTAAATTCACCCGCACGTTTGTTCGTTAAATCGTTAAATGCGGGTATGAGTTACATTTCAGAAATGCTTTAAAAATTATGAAATTTATGTTTTATTAGTTTCGGGAAATTTATAAAATTTTAAAACTATTTTGGTAATTTTCTGAGTTATTTTACCCGCAACCTGGGTCAATAAATCGTGAATTTTCGGGACAGATTTATATTGCAGGACACGTGTTAATTGTTCAGAAATTAATTTGATGCGTGTCCTTTCCTTGTTGATTCATGGCAGCACTTAAACACATCATTTGTCTCTCTCTCTGCTCCATCTCTCCAGGACTCTCTCTCAATCTCTCTCATCCTCTCATCTCGTCTCTCTCACTCTCTTCTCTCATCTCTCCTTGTATCTCTCTTTTTCCCTTTCTTTTCTTCCGTTTCTTCCTCTCTGTGGTTTCTGTTCGCCTCCGTTCTATTTTTTCGGCTATCTCCGGTGAACTGCCGCCTTCGTGCTTGGCTTGGCTGATTCTGTAATTTCTGTTTATATACATATATATAGCTATGTATATGTGTGTATCTGTGTGTGCAATTGTGTGTGTGTGTAGTGTGTGTGCTATGTGTGAGTGTGTGTTTTCGTGAGTAGTGTGTGTGCGTATGTGTTTGGTTGGTGGTGGCGCGTTGTGGCTGTGTTTTGTGCTTTCTACTTTGACTATGTTGCCTTGTTCGATTTGAGATTTTAATTATTTTATTATTATTTCTGTAGTAATTGTTTGAATAATATTTGTGATATTAATTATTCGTGCGGAAATGATTTTAGATGAGCCTTTGACCATAGAAGTGGTCAATCAACATCAAGTACCTGTAAGTCAATTATGTCCTAAGTGTTCAATAGAGATTTCAGGTCATTCTTTTCCCGCCGACCTAATACCTTTTGAGTTAAGAGAATTCGATGTTATTCTAGGCATGGATTGGTTGTCTATGTATAAGGCAAGTATTGATTGCAAGAAAAGGAGAGTTGTTATGTATAAAAAAGATAATGTAAGGATAAGCTACCAAGGAAAGAAGAAGGACAAGAAGTTTCTCTCAGTACTACAGGCAAAGAAATTGTTAAGGTAAGGATGTGAAGCATATTTGGCTCATGTGGTGGACACCAAGAAAGAGACCCCTACTTTGGATGAGATTCACATAGTAAGAGAATATCCCGACGTCTTTCCGAAAGAGTTGCTAGGATTACCACCTGATCGAGAAATAGAGTTCTCCATTGATTTGATACCAGGAGCAGAACCAGTTTCTAAAGCTCCATACCGAATGGCTCTAGTGGAAATGAAGGAATTGGCCAAACAACTTCAAGAACTGTTGGATAAAGGAGTTATTCGACCAAGTGTTTCTCTGTGGGGTGCTCTAGTGTTATTCGTAAATAAAAAGGATGGAAGTATGAGGTTATGCATCGATTATAGTGAGATGAACAAGTTGACGATCAAGAATAAGTATCCTTTACCGAGGATTGACGATTTATTTGACCAGCTTAAAGGAGCATGTTGTCTTTCAAAGATCGAATTAAGATTTGGCTACCACCAACTGAAGATCAAGCCTGAAGATATACCCAAAACTGCATTCAGAACAAGGTATGGCGATTATGAGTTCTTAGTAATATCATTTGGATTGACCAATGCACTAGCAGCTTTTATAGAATTAATGAACCGAGTATATAAGGAGTACTTGGATAAGTTTGTTATTGTATTTATTGATGACATCCTCATTTATTCAAAGATACAAGAAGATCACGATACGCACCTAAGGATTGCACTTCAAAGCTTTAGAGAAAAACAATTGTACGCGAAGTTTTCCAAGTGTGAGTTTTGGTTGACAGAGGTACAGTTTCTCGGACATGTGGTAAGGAAGGAAGGTATCAAGGTAGACCCTGTAAAGATTGAAGTCGTATCCAAATGGGAGCAACCAAAGACTCTGACAGAAGTGAGAAGTTTTATTGGGCTAGCAGGATATTATCGAAGATTTATGAAGGATTTCTCTAAGGTCGTAGCCCCGTTAACTAAGCTCACCAGAAAGAATGAGAAATGTATTTGGACAGAGAAGTGTGAAGAAAGCTTCCAGGAACTGAAGAGGAGATTAGTGTCAGCTCCAGTATTAGCATTACCAGATGAGACGGAAAACTTTGTAATTTATAGTGATGCTTCTTTGAAAGGTTTAGGTTGTGTACTGAGGCAACACGATAAAGTCATTGCTTATGCCTCCAGACAATTAAAACCTCACAAACAGAAGTATCAAATCCATAATCTCGAGCTGGCAGCTATAGTTTTGCGTTAAAATTGTGGAGACATTATCTATATGGAGAAAAGTGTGATATTTACACGGATCATAAGAGCTTGAAGTATATATTTACTCAGGAGGATTTGAACATGAGACAGAGAATATGGTTAGAGTTAATCAAGGACTATAGCTGTTCCATTAACTATCATCCAGGTAAGGCCAATATGGTGGCTGATGCCTTGAGTAGAAAAGAGATTGCAGAAGAGTTAGCACGAGACTTAGAAAGAATGGAAATTGATGTTCGAGTACCAAGAAAAGGTAAGGAGCAACAGTATGAGATTACATTTCAATCAGCATTAATGGATAAGATAAAAAGGTGTCAAAAAGGAGTTATGGAGCAAGAACTTGATAATCTGATAGGAGAAGAACTGTGTACCCAAAAGGATAACCAAGGTATGTTTATATTCTCTTCTAGAATTTGGATCCCCAATGTGACGGAACTAAAGAATGAAGTTTTACATGAAGCACATAATTCTTGGTTTTCTATCCACCCTGGGAGCACTAAGATGTATCAAGATTTGAAGAAAAACTTCTGGTGGCTAGGAATGAAGAAAGATATTACAAATTGGGTTAGCAAATGTCACGTGTGCTAGATGGAAAAAGAAGAACATCAAAGGCCAAGTGGATTGTTACAACCCCCAGAGATTCCCCAATGAAAATGGGAAGAGATTGCAAATGATTTCATAGTGGGATTGCCAAAGACGAGAGCCAATAATGATGCTATTTGGGTAATCATCGACCGATTGACAAAGTCGACACATTTCCTCCTGATCAATGAGAAATATTTCTGGGAAAAGTTAGTTAAGTTGTACCTGGACGAAATTGTAACCAAGCATGGAGTTCCTGTGTCCATTGTATCAGATCGAGACCCGAGATTCAATTCAAGGTTTTGGACTAAGTTTCAAGAATTTCTAGGAACCAAGATGAATATGAGTACCTCCTATCATCCTCAGACCGATGGTCAGAGTGATAGAACCATCCAGACAATAGAAGATATGTTGAGGTTTTGTGTTTTAGATTTTAAGGGAAATAAGGATGAACACTTACCTTTAATTAAATTCTCGTATAATAATAGCTATCATGCCAACATAGGAATGCCGCCTTATG
This sequence comes from Apium graveolens, assembly GCF_009905375.1. Lineage (NCBI taxonomy): Eukaryota > Viridiplantae > Streptophyta > Magnoliopsida > Apiales > Apiaceae > Apium > Apium graveolens. Next base: position 115,849,467 of record NC_133655.1, read on the forward strand.
AAGCCCTGTATGGAGGCAAGTGTAGGTCACCATTGTATTAGGATGAAGTAGGAGAGAAGAAAGTGTTAGGTTCTGAGCTAGTTCAGCAAACCAAAGATGCAATGGCGTTGATTCGGAAAAGGTTGGAAGCAGCTCAGGATAGACAAATAAAGAATGCTAATTTACATCGAAAAGAATGAGCTTGGAAGCGGGATCAATAGTATTGTTAAAAGTGTTACCCTTGAAAGGATTAGTTCGATTTGGTTAGAAGGTTAAGCTCAGCCCCAGATATATAGGGCCATTTGAAGTTTTGAAGAAAATAGGAAAAGTCGCTTACGAGATAGCGTTGCCGCCGCAGTTGCAGCATATCCATAATGTATTCCACATATCCATGTTGAAGCCATATATTCCTGATTCGAATCAAGTTATAGAGTATGAACCGGTGGAGCTTCAGCCAGATTTTTCCTATGTTGAACAGCCAATCCAGATTTTAGATCGTAAAGAGCGAGTCCTTAGAAATAAGTCAATCCCCATCATAAAAGTGCTTTGGAGAAATCCTCAAGTAGAAGAGTCTACTTGGAAAATAAGATTCAGACATGCTTGATAAATATCCTCATTTGTTTAGTTAAGTCAGATTCTGGGGACAGAATCTTTTTAAGGGGGGAAGGATATAATGACTCTTATATTTTTGTATTATTTAGTGTAATTGTTGAATAATTCATTATATAAAATATGTGTAATGTTTTTGATAGCTGTGTGTTGTTTATTATTATTTATGTATGATTATTAATGCATAGGGATTATTTGTGTAATTGATTATTGAGTTGTATTTATTTGTTTTCACTTTAAAAATGGTTTTATTGCAGATTTATTTTCATAAATATTTGGATTGTCTCTAAAATTGTTTTTATGATTTTATAATTTCAATAATGATTTTTTGGATTTTATAAAATTTAGAAATCAATATTTCATCAATTATTCATCTTTAAATAATTTTCTGATTACATTTATTTGTAAATTAAGTATTTAATTCTAAGATGCTTCAAAAATTATGAAATTCATATTTTTATGAAGTTTATAATATTCTAAAAATTTTAAAATTATTTTGGAAATTTTTGCAATTAAATTCATCTGCGCGTTTGTTCGTTAAATCGTTAAATGCAGGTATGAGTTGCGTTTCAGAAATGCTTTAAAAATTATGAAATTTATGTTTTATTGGTTTCGGGAAATTTATAAAATTTTAAAACTATTTTGGTAATTTTCCGGGTTTGTTTTACCCGCAACTTGGGTCGATAAATCGCGAATTTTTGGGACAGATTTATATTGCCAGACACGTGTTAATTGTTCAGAAATTAATTTCTTGCGTGTCCTTTCCTTGTTGATTCATGGCAGCACTTAAACACATCATTTGTCTCTCTCTGCTCCATCTCTCCAGAATTCTCTCTATTCTCTCATCTCTCCTTGTATCTCTCTTTTTCCCTTTCTTTTCTTCCGTTTCTTCCTTTTTGTGGTTTCTGTTCGCCGCCGTTCTGTTTTTCCGGCTATCTCCGGTGAGCCGCCGCCTTCGTGCTTGGCTTGGCTGATTATGTAATTTCTATTTATATAAATATATATATATAGCTATGTATATGTGTGTATCTGTGTATGCAATTGTGTGTGTAATGTGTGTGCTATGTGTGAGTGTGTGTGTGTGTGTTTGTGTGTTCGTGAGCAGTATGTGTGCGTGTGTGTTTGGTTGGTGGTGGCGCTTTGCGCGCATTGTGGCTGTGTTTTATGGTTTCTGCTTCGAATGTGTTGCCTTGTTCGATTTGAGATTTTAATTATTTTATTATTATTTCTGCAGGAATTGTTTGAATAATATTCATGATATTAATTATTCGTGCGAAAATGATTTTAAGATAATTGGCAAAGTTTTGCGTTGGAAACCCCAAAATTAATCGGGTACTCGCAAAATTTTGCTGCCGTCGACAATGAACTTCGGCGAGTTGACGGTCCTAAATTTATCAAATAAATAAAGTGGTTTGTATAATTAGTTTCGTACATAAATAGTTGTTTAATTGTGAAAATTATATTGTGACGTAAATTGTGATTTTTTGGGATTGACGTCGATTATGTTTCGACGGGTAGGCTTATAAATAGAGGAGTCGCTGTCAAAATTTTTCTAAAAATTATTTTAAATACGAGAAGCGTGCTATATAATATAAAACGTTTACCCCTATTATGAATATTGATTACGTGATTATGTGTATATATTTTATACGAGTCGGGTTATCGGATTGGGTTATTTAGGTTCGAGGATATCAAGCATGTCGGTATAAGTAATTAGGTTACTCTATTACTGTAGATCCCGGGCGAGTCTCGCAAAGACCGAAGTCAGCGTAAAATCTACCTAGGATTTTTGTAAAGCGTTGCAAGGCAAGTACCCCAGACCATTCTTTTATGGTTCAGTACATATGAATAAACTGTTGTTTTATTCTCATACAGGAACAAAAACGTTTTAAAGTTACGTATCACCTGTAGTTATAACTAATTGTTTTAAATCTGTTTTCAGGAAAAGTAACTTCGAAAGGTACCTATCTCGAATGAAAATGATTTGTGAATCAATTTTATGTGTGTTGTTAAATGAACGGTTTTAAACTGAGATAGGTACAAGTGATTTGAAAACTAGATAAACCGATCAGATATTGGATACTTAGGGGCCATAGTGGCCTATTGACGTTGCGTAAGAGGCTAGCTCGGTTGCGCGCATTACATAACCGATTAGTCCAGCAGGTCAGAGACCTAACTAGTCTCTGAGTTCCGGAACAGGTTTATGGGATGGCAGTTGGAGCCGTCTGATGTTGATAGCCTGATCAGCTGTCTTCACATGTCCATTATGTATCTGATTTGGCTTTGTGATTTCCATAATGGAATAAGTGATTTATACAGTTGAATAATAAATGTGAATAGCATGCTAAAATTGGACTCTGGTATTTACACATCACACAACTACATTGTTTTATAAAGTGCATGCTAGTCAATGATATCTATTTTCTTTTATTGATGATTATTTACTGTTGCTTGAAATGATTTACAGGTTACTCATTTCATGTTGATTTATAGTTCTGTTCCTATAACTGTTTACTTTACTATTTTTATCTTGATATTCATATATTGGTACTTTTGAGCGATTATATGCTCACCCTTGTAACCTGTTATATACATATCACAGATGCCTAGAAGATCTATCAGACCTTGGCAGAATCGAGTCTCAGCCCCTTCCGGACTTGGCTCCTCTGAGGTAGTTAGTATCAGACCATGTGCGGTCTGATGAGTTGCTGAATAAGTTTAGTGTGTCTGACTTCCAATAAATGGTTTGTAATAATGAGTAGCTTAAATCATACTTGTATTTTATATTTGTGGATTGTTGTGTTTAGTGACGTCAACTCCTGACCCCGGAGTTGAGGCCGTCACAACCCCTGTACAACAACCCAAATACAAACACAAACACAAACCACCTCAGGTGCCTCTAAAAAGATACCTGTTGTAAAAAGGAAGAAACTTAAGTTACCTTCCAGGTTTGAGGCTCCAGTTGAAAAACCACATGAGGGTAGTAGATCAGCTGCTACAAATACTAATGTAGCCAAATCAAAAGTTGATGTAACACAAGTTCCTCAATCTTCTAAACCTTCAGAATATGTAAGGAGAAAGCTTGTGCTTGCAGGATTAGAATCAGATGATGATGAGGACAATCCTACCTTATCTTTAAAATTTCCAAGCTTAAATTCTGATTCTTCTCCAAGACCAGTTATTCTACCAACTGATGAGGGCACAACTACTGATGTTGTTCAAAGTGCCAGAAATACTATTGAAATTGGTACAAGGCCAAGGAAGAGGAAGCTGGTCAAAGACCACTATGCTCAAAATTTGCTCAAAATTAAGAAAGAAATTGTTGAGGAGACAAAAAGTGCATCTACTCCAAATCCTGATTTCCAGAAAAATCCTGATGCACCTGTGGAATTGTCTGATTCTCCAGTGAAGTAGTCAAGGAAAAGAGTGAGGGATATAACTCATGAGCAAGTATAAGAAAGTGTCAAGAGGCTGTAAAGGGAAGGTTTTGGATCAAGCACACAAGAAACTATATCTCAAAGGGATACAACAACTACTACAAACTCTGATCCTATCACACAAAAACCTGCACTTCAAAGTAGTGCAGCGGATATTGAAAAGATAGAGTCTTTTGCTGAAAAGTCCATACAACAATGGCATGGTGAAGAATCTGCTAAGATCACAACAAAAGTTGCAAGGATTAAATATTTTTATCATTCAATTGAGAAGCATACTTCAAAGCACAGAGCTGGTTTCAAACATGGAAAAGCACAGGAGTTAGAAACTCAATCTGAGGAGAGGAGTACACAAGAACCTGAATGTCAAAGTCATCCAGCAACTCCCAAATCTCCAGACCCACAAGAACCATTGCATCAAAGTTGCAATGAAGGCTTAATTCCTGAAGCAGTGATATTGGTTATGATTACTGAAGGCATAATTCATCCATCACCACCATCTACTGATATCCTATCACTACCTCCATTGGATGTCTGCAAAGAAGCTGCGTCTTCAGAATCACAAGGTATAAATACTGATTCCACCTTATCAACATTTATTTCAAATACTGATTTTGTATTATCAGCATTTATCTATCATGTTATAGATCCTGTTGGTATGATTTTATCTAGATCTTTATTTAAGGACTACCTCTAGTTGTATGACCACAAGAAACCTTTCTTTAGCCATCTCTTATTTCTGTAAGACAAAATTATCTGAGCCTTTCATGTGAGAATGAGAGAAAAGATTTAGAGAAAAAAAAATTAAAGAAAGGAAGGATCCTTCCTGGAAGAATAAGAGGTTGATGAGAATCAGGATTTAGTAATCCTTGTGAGGAAACTCTTACTATCAAAAGTTATGAGCTATGTAGTGTGAGGAGTAGTGAGACTGCTTTAAAAGAATATAGAGATTGACTGTCACTTATTATATTTAGTAGGTGTATAGAGTACACAAAAAACAGCTACTAAACAATAGTCTGTGGTCCCTCGGTTAAACTCTGATGTTCCAAGTGCGGATAATCTCCTGTAGGTCTAAGTACTGATACTTTCCTGCAGTCCATTCACTCTATCATGAAGATTTATTCATAGTAGGGTCACCACGGCACCCCACGGGAACTGAGGTCTTGGAGATAAACACTGAAGCTTGACCTCACATGTCTACTATTCTTGAAGATATGGAGTTAAATGCTGATGGCATGGAAGTTTCTGAGGTAGTTGGATCACATACAACACCAATTTCTGATTCTATGTTAAATGCTGAAGGTGGAACTGAAATTCAACAGATAATTCAGGAACCAGTTATTGATGAAGAATCTGTTCATGATATAGAGTCTGATAATGGGGAAAACAACAATGTAATTCTAGATCCTGATGAGAATCTAGATCAACTCTTTTTCCATGAAGACATGCCTACCCATGTAAGGCAACAGAAGTTAAAGGAGTTGAATGCTCAGCATGCAAAGGAGTTCTTTGATGAAGTCTGGAATACAAAATGGAAGGATGATGCCTATCCTATATCTAATATAAATGTCGTTAAGTACTTGGATACAACTGAACAAACTATTCAGAATCTTGATGTACTGATCATCTTAATGCATCCACTATGTTGATGAGATCCCTATAGACAGCTCAAGAATCTACCACTTCTCAAAACAATCAAATCAAAGATTCTTTTGTTACCACAAAGATGACTATAAATAAGGAAATTCAGAAGTAGGTTGCACCTATTATTGACAGACAAACTCAAATTGAAGCCAATCAGGCTAGATTAGAGGAAAATCAGAAACAGATTTCTGGGCAACTTACTGAGGAACAAAATTCAATGGAGCCGATTCTTTCCCTTCTTCTTGATGATGATGCCAAAAAGGGGGAGAAAGTTGATAAATCTAAATACAAGCAGCTAACATTGAAAGATGCTGATGATGAAAATCCTGATGGAGGGCATAAGGAGGGACAGAAGGACATTATAAAAAGGAGAAGTGAAAAGCTAGTTGGGACTAGTGGATCATCAAAAAACGCTAGAACTAAATCTAGACAAGATGGAGGAAGTAGGAGGAGTGAAAAGAGAATATAATCTAAAGAACTGACTGTGACTACTCCAACAACTCAACAAACTCTGAAAGTCATAATTACTGATGATGACCAAGGCATTCTGGAGATAGAAACTGGTGCAGAAGCAAGTCGGTATCTAAAAACTCTGAAAGTAAAAGGAAAAAAGACAACTCTTTTCTACAAGAACCCAAAGATTCAAGCATTTGATTCTAAGGTAAGTAGAAGAATCTTTGAGAAAGAAAATCCTGAAGTTGACTTGGAACAGCTTAGGCAATTGGAGGAAGAATTCAAATTCATGAGGACAACAAATAATGTTGTTGCTATCTCTCAAATACCTTATGAAGATGATCCTTCAAACAAACCAACCAAAGGGGTAGTTATAAAGGAGGTGAGTCAAGCAAATGCTGAAAGACCTCTCAGGTCCCAAGCAATCTTAAATGCTGATAGGAGACATAAGGGGAAAGAAAAGATGGGCGAGAAGTCCAAGCCAAAGCCTAAAGCTAAAGCTGCTAAGAGGAAATCAGTATCTAAAGCATCCAAACCTCAAATACTGATAGATCCAGTCTATATAGTAGCTCAAGCTTTTGATACGGAAGAAAGATTTGAAGAAGAAGAAGTCAGTCAAGCTCATCAAAGAAGAAAGATATATGGAGCTGATTGGGCTGATAAACTGAAATTAACCTCTAACAATGCTCAAGTTAATGAAAAGTCAAATGTTGATGTTCAACCAGTTACAACCTATGATACTACTCAAGTTGTTAATACTTCAAACCCAATTCAAGCTGAGACAACAAATCTTGATTCTGAGAACATAAACTCTGATAAGCTAGAGCTTACTTTTGAAGAGAAGAGGAAGTTGCTATGGGGAAGCAAGAAGCATTCACCTATAAGAGATTCCTATGAGACTTTAAATAAAATTTACAGTGGGATTTCTCATGCTGGAATACCTGGAATCACAAGTGGTCTGGGTAGTTTAAGTGGTGATCCATTTGTGGATGATACTTTAATTTTAAGGAAACATGGAAATCTAACAGATATTGGAGATAATGTGATGCTTGAAGATTTGCAGAAGATCATATCAGTACAAATTGTTATTGATCTTGTTGGAGAATAACTGATTTATTTTCTAGAATCTAGGAAGAGGTTGAGGTTGACACAAGAGCAAATGAAAGATAAACCATGGCAGGAGTTGGAATTTTTTTCTAAAATTCTCGAGGTAAACAACTCTGTAACTTCCAGATGGTCTCTATTTTTGAAGAACTTAATATTGTTGAAGCATAGAGGGATGACTTATAAGTCAAACTATATTCTAAAGTACATTGATGAAACAAAATATGATGTCGATATGCCTACTGGAGAAGCCAAAGTAATTAAGTCTCTGGGAAGAGAAGTCTTTACATTTAATCCTGATGGAAAGAAGATTGGATTTCTGGAACTGGATGATTTATCTCTTGGGAATTCAAAGCTACATGAGCTCAAGACAACCATATACCAAAATGATGAATCTACAGATTAGATAAAAGATATCAAATAGAGGATGCAATGGTACTTGGATGTTATGGAATAAAATCTATTGAAGAAGCTGAAGACCGTGTTATAGTTCAAAACTGAAGTTAAAGTCTGATAACCACTGATTGTAAGATTGTAAATATTTGATTTCTACATTTAGATAGTTTTTGACATCATCAATTAGAACTTGTACATAAGTACGTAATACATAAGTTAGGGGAGATTGTTAAAAGAAATTGACGATATCGGTATATAAACTATAGAGTTTATTATCAGTATTTAATCTCAGAATATACTGAAGGTGACGTCATCAGTATATGTCCATCAATATTTGAAGATCAGCATTTGATGATCAGTACTTAGTCACATCTGTAATATCCCATATTTTCAAATATTATTATTATTATTATTATTAGAAATTATTTATGTGATTTTATGTGAATTTTAGTGAATTATATGATAATTGGAATTGATGTTTGGGTGTTTACACATGATATTATTTGAGTATTTTAATTTTTATATGTCCAGAACAAAATATAGATAATTGTTCTATTTTTCTGGTAATTTTTGGACTGTTAGATGATTTTATAACGATTTATGTATTCATTAATTATTTTCTGAGTAATTATAAAACTATTTTATAAAGCCAAGAATCATCCAACTTTAATTTTTTTTGCCTTTTTACAGCCCGAAAACTCCTTCCTAACCTAATCTGGTAATTACAGACATTTTTCATGTTTTGACTTTTTCGATCTGTATTACGGTTTGACCCGTGCGCGGCCCGACGCAAGATTTTCGGTACGATAACCATTTCGATAAATCAACAAAACCCGTATTCTCGAGAGACGGGATATTTTTACATTATTTTCGTATATGGTGTTTTATAAAAAGCTCGGTTTTGATAATTATCCAATTCTGGTATTAAATTGTATCATTTTTATAGTTACTTAGCGGCTAAGTAATCTATTTTTGGATCATTTTGTAGTTACTTAGCGGCTAAGCAACTAATTTAACGATTCGAAACGAACCAATATTTCGTAAATATAAATAGTCTATTTCTTATTTCATTTATTTCGTTTATTCATTTTCAAGCAGTTAAAATACCGTAAATACAAAGAAAACCCTAGAAAACCGATACGTTCCTGAGAATCAAACACACGAACGAAGGCGTTATCGAACTCCGATTCGGGCGTGCAGCATATCAAAACGAAGCTCTCGAAATCTTCTTTCTGAATCAATCAACCATTTTAGTGCAGTAATTAAGGTAATTTTCTTATTTATTTATTTATATTCGAATTATTTAATAATTAAATTATGAAAATTTGTTCTTGATGATGTTGATGTGATTTGATGCTTCCATCGTGTAGATAATATTTTTCTGGTCAATTTGGTATATTATACTTCAAAAATAGAGTTCAATATCATATAGAAATTGAAGTTTGATTTTCTGAAAATTATTTGAATATGTGTTCTTGGTGTTCTTGAAAAGTTCTGAAAATCAAACCCAAATTTGAGGGTGATGCAGATTTCAGAATTCAAAGTATGAGTAACCAAATTGCTCAGGTTTTTATGCTCTTTCTGTTTATGCCATCAAATCATTCAAATGATTAATAATTTGTAAATTCGTAATTTAGGGTTTATTCCCCGAATTAAGGGTTTCTTATTGGATGATTTTTGGATTATTTTGATGATATGAATGCATTATACAGAACCCCAACATCGTTTTGACATATTAACTGATCAATTTGGTATAGACACGTGTAGGATCGATGTCTGGCCAGATTTTCGCCGGTGTTGGTTCGGTAATTGCAGGAATCCCCGAATCGTTGATTTTCTGGTGTTGTGATTAATGGAATTAAGCTTAGGAACTGATTTGGATCGAAACCCAGCCGATAAGAGTGTCAAACGGAGCTGTTTCGAGTTGGTCGGAGAACTCGCTGGCGTCCATCAAGGTCACCGGATTCTGGGTTTTGGTCCGGTGTTCTTGAGGACCTGGATGGGTTCTTGATAACCCGAATTTGACCCATGTTCAACCCGGTTTTAATCCCCTTGACCTAACGGGATTTACAAAATTCTGTTTCTGAGATTTTCTGTTTTAAAAATAATTCAAAATCCTATTTATAATTTCTAAAAATTCATTTTTATTTTTGAAAATCATTATTTTAATTCTGAAAATTTATTTTTAATTTAAAAATAAATCCAAATTATTTAGTTAATTAATTTTAGTTGATAATTAATCATTTACTTAGTCAATTAATTTAAATATTAATTGATTAATTAATTTAATTAGTTATTAATTAATTTTAATTGATTATTTAATTAGATTTAATTATTTATTATTGATTTTAAAATTCTGAAAAATAGTTTCGATCTTTAAAATATTATTTTAAATTATTTTCCAGGCTCGATAATTATTATAAAATTATTTTCGGGTGTTCGAGCCCTATTATTTAATTATTAAATGAGTCAGAGACCGTTTTTAATCCGAAAATGTTCAAAAATTCATAATAAATCAACCGTTCGTCCGTTTAATACGAAACGAACGCGTACAGACTCAGAAAAATATTCCGCCTTCAATAAAAATACTTTCGAAACCCAAATCTTTTTGTTTCAAAAGGTTGCTTGTTTTATAAGTTATTTTAAGTCAAGTTTTGATCGATAAATCATATTTTTGACCCGATATCCGTTTTAAACGTACCTAGTCGAACCTTTTAACGAACCAAGTCATGTGTGATATGAATTATATGATACGTGAGTTATGTGTTTATGTGTTATGTGAATTACGTGTGTATGTGGATCAAGAATCCTGTGTTTGTCTGTTATATTTATGTGTGGGCTATCGTATGGGTAGATGATAGGCTTTTGACGCGCAGTTCATCGAGTAATTATCGTTTAGACGTTTAAAGCTATATCTTTTAATTATAGATACGGATCATTCGAGTGATCAGGACAGGATGTTGGATAAAATATGAGATGGAATGGCATTGGATATCTGGCTTCTAGCAATCGCAGGAGCAGCATATCGGTGAAGTGTTGAAAAGAATAGATGCGTCTCTGCGAGTGTGACTAACTACTAAACCTCAAAGGCAAGTATCCCTATCATCACTTATTGTTCAAGTGATATTTATTTTGAATCTTATCATGCAAGTATTGCTTTCCCTATTCAGTTTGTAATAGATAACTGTTTTACATATCGCTGAATTAAATGATTCTGTTTATCCAAGTATTCTTCTACTATTCTATGATCAGAATAGCTAAGTGATTTTACTTATCAAATTACTGGATTTATAAATATTTTGGATTTTGAGAAAGATGATTTTGTTACGAGTATTCCTGCCCAAGTGAATAGGGGAATAAAAATTATTTAGGATGTCGAAGGATTTGGCTCCTTTTTCAATAAAAAGGTTTTTAAGATTGGAATGGTTACTGGTTATTGTTACAGCGTAGGTAATCGAGATATCGGTCCAGCTGTAATATCTTTTAAGGATAATTATGCCTATTCTGGCGCCCTATAGGTACTGTATGTCTTCGGGATACGGGTAGTACCTATATTTACGGTATGGCTGCGGGATACTGGTGTTGTTTCGTGACTGATCATCGGGAACAACATGAAATGTTATTGGTTCCAATCTAAATTGATATCTAAATTTCTTTATTGTTTTGAGAATCATAGAATAAATGATTTATCAATTGATTCTGTTTTGGATTAAAAGTGAATTGTAGTTTTGATTCAGATTCTGATTTATGCTGATACTTACGTTATTGTTAAATATCAAAGGTAGTATTAATATAGATGATTGATGTTAACTTCAGTATGGAATGTTGTGAGCATCAAAGTTGTTAGGTCCCAATGTGTTTGTAGAAGGAGGGTTGAATACTACTCACCTATGTAGGAGACAGAGCTACTGGGTTGACTTCAGAACATTCCTTATGTGGTGCACTAAGGCACTATCTCCCTCACGCTCACTCATACTTTATTTTAGTGGTAAGAGAGTGTTGGTTGGTTCTGTTTCTGTGTTTGTCTTTACAGTCTGGGATAGATGTTGTGGGTTTTCAACCTCATGACTGTCAATGAAAGAAAGTCATTGGGGAACCTGTATCACAGAACATATGGTAATAGAGAGAAAATGATGTACAATAGTGATTTCGAAAGATTTTACATAAAATAAGAAATCACTAATGTAGAAAGAAGTTTGATTTTCTCCTAACACTTATTGCACATATAAAATAATATGTTTGTGCCTAGTGATAAGAGAATTAAAAATATGACGACTCTACTAGTTCATATTAAATAATAACTTCAGTTAGAGTGCCATACCATGTTCTTGACGATTGATTGAGTAGTACACTAGTTCATACCAACCTGAAGTGAGATTGTGAAGAAGAGATTGCATAGTCCAATAGATCTGCAACTACAAAGTCCATGAATTGAGGTGCATTGACTTCCTCTTTTGACTCACCAACCAGGAGTACACTTGTACACATCTTACTAGAGTCCAATTCCAAGTGTAATGTGCAGCAGGTGCCTAATATGTCGTAATATTCTCAAGTCTCGTCACTGGTGCTATATATTAGATACTGCTTCCTGATAACAACCTAGCACAATATACAAATTTATAATGATAACATTCCCAGCTTACAAACAGCCATATCCCTCAGATAAACCTTTGCTGTTATCTCCAAAGGTAACCAGGGGGCAGCTTTCTCAACCACATTTGATAGCAGGGCTCTATCTCCGGTCATATGTCTTGATGATCCACTGTCAAGAATCCACACTACCGGTTACACCTGTTTAATGCCCTGCACTACAAATGGATTAGACCTTCTTCGGAACCCAAACTTGGTTGGGCCCGGCATACTTGTAGAACTGTCCTTTGTCAGGCAACACAACATTTTTAATTTTAATTGTCTCAACTTTCTCAATGACTGAACATTTGACCTTGTAAACAGCCTTAACAAATTTCTGTTTAAGCTTAGGCACAAATGTCTCCTTTCTAGCATTAGAAGGACTAGCAGTCTTAGACCTATCATGCTTCTTGTTATTCACATGCTGACGAGGAGTAGTCTTATCATTAGAAACATGCTTACCATTAAAATAAGCATACATCATATTAAAAGCACAAGACATACAATTAGAAACACCACATGCTTTATGAGAGTGATTAATAGAAGGCAATTTATGCATGGCAGACATGGCATTTTTGTTATCCAACGCATGTGTGTCTGAGTTAGTCTCAGTTGCTTTCACAACTTTGACTGGAACTTTCGACACACTTGACTTGGAAACAAACTTCTCATTAGCATGATCTTCAGCACGTATTTCTTCATGAATAACAGAAGAGGTCGCATCAAATGGTTCAGCAATTGATGGTTTATAGAGAGGTTCATCAACACCCTTAAGCACATGTGGTACTTCCCTCCCTTTAGCACAGACATGAGGAGGGGAGTTTATGCCTAATTCTCCAATAGCAACATTGTAATCATAACCTATTCCAGATGTTTGATTAACAGCTTGCTTACTGTAGAACTCTTTAGCCTTCGAACAAGAATTGAAGTAGGCTCTAACCTTAGTCTCAAGACCGGTGATCTTGTCTTTGAGAATAGTTTCGAGTTTTCTGTAACAGTCAACTCTATTCTCTAGAAAAGATACTTGTTCTTTTAATTTGTCTTGATTAATATGCACAAGTCTTAATTCATTGACCTCTTTCTCAAGGTCTTTGATCTGTAAACTTAACAGTTCATTATCACGACGTGCATTATCTAAGTTGCCTCCTAGATGATATAATAATTCAGCATCAGTATATTTTACCTCTTTTCTTGACGATGAAGCTTTTCCCTCAATAGCCATAAGAGCAAGATTCCCTTCTTCTTCATCTTCACTATCAGTATCATCCCAGCTTCTTCCCTTTCCCAGATAAGCCCTTTCAGAGTTACCCTTCTGATTGGAATCATAAGAGTTCTTCCTTGCTTGCTTTGGCTTCCTGCATTCTGTGGCAAAGTGTCCCAACTCATTGCAGTTATAACATCTAATGGTGCTTCGATCAACCATCCTTGTTTTGTATCCACCACTGCTGGTGTTAGAGGATGAAGATCCACCTTTCTAGAATTTGTTGTAGTTGGACTTGTACTTAAGCTTGGGATTCCTCCTGAATCTGACATTGGAGAATCTCTTGACAATTTGGGCAATTGACTCATCTTCTAATTGCTCCAGCTCTTTCAAGGAATAAAAATTATCACTTGATTGATTTGTAGTAGGAGGATCATATTCTGCTACTAACATATTTTCCTCAGCCTTGGAAAACTGTACCATTCTCTCTATCTATTGAGATTGTTGTTGTTGTTGACCTTCAGCTACAAGTGCAGTAGATGTGCTAATCATCCTATCTTTCCCGTAGACTTCCTTTTGCTGAATCTGCTCCAACTCATAGGTTTTTAACACACCATAGAGTCTATCCAAAGAAATCTCACTCAGATCTCTAGCTTCTCTAATGGCAGTGATTCTATGTTCAAGATGAGTTGGTAGTGTTAAAAGGAACTTTTTGTTGACCTCCCTGATTGAATAATATTTACCATTGATGTTCAGGTTGCTGATCAATGCATTGTACCTCTCAAACACTTCAGTAATTCCTTCTCCTGGATTTGATTTAAAATGTTCATATTCAGAGGTTAGGATCTCCAACTTGTTCTCCCTAACTTCCTCTGTACCTTCATTAATTACCTCAATAGTTTCCCACATGTGTTTCAAATTTTTACAGTTCATCACATGTCTGTTCATCAAGGGATCAAGGGAATCAATTATTATTAATTGAAGGCTGGCATCCAAGGAGGCTTCTTCCTTCTCAGCAAGAGTAAAATCTTCGAGCTCTTTTGGATAGGTTCTGGCTTTGGTAATCACCACATCATCTACTATCACCTCCGGTTCAATAACCATCGGAGTTTTTATACCCTTCTTTAACAAGTTCAGATATTTGGGATTTGCAACTTGTAAAAATAATAGCATCTTCTTCTTCCACATGATATAATTTTCTTTATCAAATAGTGGAATTTTAACGGTTCCAACTTTTTGTGAAGTCATTATGAATTTTTGAATAAATAAAAATTCAAGGAGTTGAAAAATCACAAAAGTCTAGGATCTTGATTTGTTCGTTAATCAGAAGGCTCTGATACCAATTATTAGGTCCCAATGTGTTTGTAGAAGGGGGGGTTGAATACAAACAGTACCGAATAATTGAATTAAATGCGGAATAAAAAATGTGAAACAAAATTCAAGTTAAATAAAAATATTATTAAACTTGAAAGGTGTTATAACAACTGTATCGATTACAAGGAATTAATCTCAAATTAATTATCACAAATTTAGAATAAATTCGACATGAACTTTTTCTATTTTTGCAATAATTAGAATCAAATGCTAAACGCGATTTGAGATTAAGTTCTAGGGATTTTGATCCGCTAGATTGTTACACAAGAACAAGAGAATGATTTCTATTTGATTGGATTTAACTTTACAAGCTAGAAATTATGATCTTGAAGTTTGCAGATGAAGGATGAAATATTTTGCTTCTTTTTCTTTTCTGCTGTGTTCTTGTTTTGACTTGTGTTTTTTTTTATTGAATGTGTTCTGCTTCTTTTAATCAATCAACCGAATAGAATTGAACTGGCATGACAATCTCTTTGGCTCAGCAAGACTTTCGGTAGGACAATCTTTTAGAACTAGCAAGACAATCAGAATGAACTAGCAAGACTTTCGGTATGACAATCAATTGTCATACCGATTGTCATAGTAGTTCAAACAGATTGTTTTTGATGAAAATAAATAGATTTAAATCCTATAATAATTCTGGTAAGATAATCCTTTTGAATTAGCATGACTTTCGGTATGACTATTGATTGTCATACCGATTGTCATACTAATACAATCAGTTGTCTTGTTGAATTAAAACAGATTTTTAAACCAATTTAAATTCTGAAAATTCTTAATATTAATTCAGAATTAATTAATCAATTAATACAATTAATCAAATAAATTAATCTTTGAAGATATAATTTATTTTCTTAATTAAATTATATGACTTAATTAATTAATAGAGAATTAATACTAATCTTGAGCAGCATCCATTCTTTTGTATATCTTCTGAAAATCACTGAAATATATGAATCAATTCCACCACTTCAATGTTGACACTCGATGTACTGTCTGGTTCATGAGTGACTAACTTCCGTGACGTTTCTTCATGTCTTGACTTTGACACTTTGATTTTATTCAGATTAAATCCTTGTAATTAATGATACTCTGACGAGATCTCTATCACTTGATTAAAGCCACGATCTTGATTTATATCATTGAGGCTTGATCAATTTCTTGAACTTCTTCTAGTGAATTAACTCCTCAAGTCTATAGATGAACTTTGTTTCTGAATCCTCTGACATATGTTACTTGGCGAGATCTCTCTGACGGTAGATCCACTATTTACTTATTACATTCTTATTTGAGTTGAGTTGAATCCTCGAATATACAAATAGGCCTATGACATATGACTTACAAAAGTTCGTATTGATATCTAATTTGAGATGACAGCAAAATAAGTATTAATATCAAGAGTTCGGTTTGAGTAAAGTTTATGATTCACTCCATAATCATTGCTTATTGTTGTTGTTTACGATATTTCCGTAAACACTGTTTTACGAGTTTTATTCTCGTCAAGATTCAAAGTATTGCTGAAGCATTTCGCTCAAAAATATTAAAATGATTTTGAATACAATTAAGGAATCAATTCTGGGGTTCCTCAACTAAAATTTTATGATTCAGCAATTATGATTTTTAAATGTTCTGCTCTAATGCAGATGTCAGTTTTATATGAAAACGACCCTATATATATGTCATAATGATCTTGCTGAGCATTTCTTCCGCTCATACTTGCCTGTTTTTTTAAATTTAACCACCAGTGAGGATTAGCTTGCTGTTTAGCCATGTAATTCGAGGAAGCAAAGAAGAAGCTTTTGGAAGGTGGTTGGTCCAGGGTTTGCGGACTAATGTAAGTTTTATTGTATAAAATTGTTTATATTTATTATATTATAGTTGTGTATTTTATAGTTGGGCCTAGTATACTTCTTTTCGAAGTTATACTAGCGGGTTAAGTTTTGAGATTGAGAATTATTGAAAAGAGTTTTATAAGAAAGTGAAAAATTTATTTGTGGAATTTGGGATTCTTGTTTTTAGAACTGTAACCTTAAAAGATCTTGGATTAGTTTGGGGTCATTTATGATAAATATCGTTCACTGGCTTTTGTTTATTGATTAAACAGGTTAATTTGGATTGAGGTTTCATAGTGACGACCAAATCTCTTGACCCCGGATTTGGGGGCGTTACAACATCAGTAGATATCAAAGAAGGAAAGGGATTGCAGAATTCAAGGCGGTGAAGTACTTTACTTACAGAAGCAATCATACATGGATATGTATTAGGTTTCCTTATTGTAATAGAATAGGATTCCTTATTGATTGTGTAACTGTGCACTATATAAGCACAGATTAGGTTTACACTATAGGTGTCACTAATTATTATATCTTTCAGATAACCTAGCAGCTCTTAAGGAAAATGGTTCATCCTTTTGAGAGAGTACTTTTGTGACAGTTTTTATCAGATTAATATAAAAATTGTTGATTCTATTAAGCTTTATCGAATTGTTTGCATAAACTGTATTCACCCCCACTCTACAGTTGTATTACGGACCTAACAATTCAGATAACTTTCATGGTGATGGGAATAGCTTTGAGAGGGGACTGATTTTGAACTCATTGGTGAAGACATTTTCTTTCACTTATACTATTCTTTTCTCTTGATATGGATGTTGTAGGCATTCACCTCCCTTGTATATATGTATCTAAAAATGAAGGGTCTTGTAAATGAAAACAAAAATTTAGAAAAAAAGGTATGCTTTTTTTGGAAAATATTAAAAAAGAAATTTAAATCTAAAGTATCTTTTAAATAATTCATTAATCACCTTTTATGCATTATTGTTGTGAAATATAAAAAAAAGCCTATAATATTCCGGTAGCTCAAATTTAAAAAGACTGAGGTCCCACCAAGAACGACCTTCTAGTACAGTCACAAAACATCGTAAAATATAACAGACAAATGACAACAATTTACAAATTTTAATTGAGTAATTCCTCTCTTGTTTACTGTCAATTTAAATATAGACATCACGAATATCGATAATTTTTACATTAAAAATAATACCTAAATTTTTTATTTTGAAAATTATATATGAATATCTTTAGTCTCAGTTTAAATTTAGATACCCAAAATGTAATATTGTATAATGTTGGACCCATGTTTAAATAATTCGTGAAATTATATCATAAATATGATTATTAATATGGGTTGAACAGAATTCCAAAATAATAAGATTTTGGTACATTATATAGTAAATAAATACTCTGTAAACAAAAATAATTTATGAATTTTAATACTAATTAATTTTTATTTTATTCATTTCGGGCTAATTATAGGAAATCACCAATATCGGTAAAGTTAGATTCAAATATAAATATACAAATAACTTCGGCCTAATTTAGACACACAAGAATGCGATGGCGTATAACAATATATCATAGAAAATCTATTTTAGGATAACTCATAAAATTATATCATAAACAAAATTCCTAATGTGGGATAAAATAAAGAAGCGCATAAGATCCCAACACCAAGCACAGTTAGAGAGGGAAATGAGTTGGGTTCGGATCAGACATTTTTAAATCCAAATCCAATAATTTTCGGGTTATCCGGATTTAAATCCGTCGGATTTCGGATTAGATTGGGTAATTTTTGGGTATCCAATATAACAAATAATATCGTCAAATTTAATATTATTTATACATGCAAACGTCATTAGTTACATTTATATTATAGCCAAATTAAAATACATTTAAGAATAAATAGTCAAACATATTACACGCACATAGGAAATGCATTATATATATATATCATCACTTACAATTAGAGCATATAACTCGAAAAAGTAAACCATGAACTAAAAAAGTACAAGATGTCGTGAAATACATGACAGTGTACAGACGGTTCGAAGTGATCTAATGAACTGGCTTCTCATTCCCCCTTTTTTTCCTCTTTAAGTTTTTTAGAGACAAAGCAAATGGAAAAAAGATGAAAAAAATGAAAAAGGAACATTGAACGTTTCCCTTGAATTTCATAAAAAAACATAGGTAGACCCACTATCAAAAATGGAAAAGTAAACTTTTTGCAACTCTGACATCCGTCTAATGCCCCCACTTACTCACTCCTCGTCTCACCCCGTTGCTAGCTGTCAGCCATTTCCCTCCTTTACACCCCACTTTTATTCCCTTTTTATTTTGAATCCTATTTTATCTTATTTTATCATATTTCTCTTTCTTTTATTTTTCTAGATTTTATTTACTTTCAGCGTTATTTTATTCTTTTCTCATCTTTTAATATGTTTTACCCGTTCACCTTCTTAAAGAAATCCCTATCTTACTAGGGAGGGGGCTACTAATCATAGCCCATATTCTCCAAGCATAAGGAGTAAACCCAGCCTATAATCCCATTTTTCCTAAGGAAAGTCCCTTATCAAAAAGGCCTCGCTTTCACAACGAAGCATGACACAACTTCCGTAGGCACCGCCTTCGGCAAGATTTGGCCACACCCACTTTGTTTATTTTGCTCACTTAACCCCTACGTTTCCCATACATGTGTTTTTTGTCACCTTAGCTTCATCTCTCCACCCCATACGTGTGCTTTTGGGCATGGCAAGTGACAAATACTAGAGAATAGCTAGGAAAATTGGTCAGTAAAGAAGGATAAGAAAAATAAAAGAAGAAAGAAAGGGATAAACATAAAAAATACAGTGAAAAATAAAGTGAATGAGAAAGGAAAGAAAAAAGAGAAGAAAGAAAAAGGAAGGATCCCTAAAGAAAAAATGTTTGTTAATAATGCGGAATAAATAATGAACAAACGTAAACAAATATTCAAAACCTAATAGTTGTATTCAGTTTGAATCTTGCTACAACCTGGGTTTATAAAATACAAACACAACTTTAGTTTTCTCAGAGAGTTTCTAAGTATCTTGCAAATCTAAAACTCTTGAAAAAATTGGATACAAATTATGCAAAACTCTTACAGCTATAAGGAAGGACTAGTACACTTATAAAAACCGTGCACAAGGTTTCCTTTTAAATTTTTGGTAAAACTTTTAGGAAGTGCAGTAAGAGTGTCCAAACTACATCACTAAAAGTAAATTGTCGGCACTATGTGACTCCGCTCCTTTTGTCCACAAGATACCATTTATTTTCCTTATATGGTTCTCCTTAAATCACACTCCAAGTTAAGTCATACACTGCCCATATGAACTCTGTTAAGTGAAAGATCACTCATGGGTTAACAAGTTGATTATCATTTGTCTCTGAAAAGCTTTCAATTGTTTTTCTTATTATGACCCTCGAGATTTTATAAGTACATCATTCGGTAACTCTCGGTAATCTGTTATATAATTATATTTCTTGAGTCAACATTGCAGGATATCTCGAACTGGATTTTTGATGGCTTATCAATAATGGCCTTGCAAACTTCCCAAATTAAGCTTCTCTAATCAAATTCCCAAACTTCTCGAATAAGCTTATTTTGCACTTCTCAAAATAGTATATCGTGTACTTGTTGAATCAGTACATCTTGCACTTCTCGAATCAACACTTTATGCATTTCTATAATGGGCTTGTAGACTTCTTGAATACATTTTGGTACTTCTCGACTGATTAAGTCTGGACTTCTTGAATTAGGACTTATTGAGACTTTTACTCCTTTTTGCAACTCCTTTATTTGATGTCATTCTTGATTTTCAAGTCATTATCAATGATCATCTTCCAAAAATATTTCAGATATACATCTTTATAAATTATATACAAATATCCTAATTTAGTCTAAACTTGTTCAAAGACAAGGATTCCACAATTAAATGGTCATATAAGTAACATACAAAGTTACTACTTAGATAGACTTGTTTAAAGATAATATCAGGCATGCCTATGTACCTAACAAGGTTTATAAACCATCAACCCTCTTTGTTGATGCTACTAATATTATTATGATTAAATAATTATTTTCCAAGTCAACTTGGGTGTAAGACTATATCGGCTTTATAAGAATATACCGTGTTAAGCTCTAATGCTCAAATAATATCACATAAACACCACAAACCAACATTCACCAAGTGACCCTTCTAATAAGGAGCAAATATAATAACATGCAAGGTTAGAATGTAGCAAACTCCACAAAGCATGAAACTTCGCACAATTATTGGTCCAATTATTTAACCTCGTTTAGTAAAATATATAATGAAAGCATTTTATTTTGCTCCGAAGGAACTAGCGATGCATAATTTATTGTAACATTTTATTACATTAAAATCATAGGTAAAAATCATTACAAGAATAACGGATAATTCTCACCGATAAAAAATTGATGAATTTACCTATTTTTTGACTAAAACCATTTGAATATAGCACAAATTCAACCCAAACAAGATTAGTCGTATTAAGGTCGGTCACATAAAAGAATTTCGTCGAAGTAAAGCAGAAAATGACGGAAATTACTACAACTAATACCACAAATTCAAATTTTATAATGTATTTTGAAAAGAAACACAGTAAAAAGTATAGAATGACATAAACCAAAATTTGTATAAAATTGATTAATAGAGAATGAAGGCATTCAAATTAGTTGTATAAGCTAACTGGGTGAAATGCTAAATTTAAAAACTTCCCGGATTTTTATAATTAAATAAATCTCAATAGTACGCCATATGACAATAAAGAAATGAAATATTGCATTGCATATTGTTTTACGAAAAACCTAGTTCAACATTATTATTCTGAAACATTATTGCAAAGGAATGAAAAATCAATTAACAGACCCATCTATCACGATATCATCATAAGTCCTCAAAGGCCAGGGAGGGCTTTTCCAAAGAAATTCCAAGAACCTTAGCTTTGAAGTAATTTTCCATATGCTTCAATATCCGCATGAAAAGACTCCAAATCAGCTTTCCTATAATGATGAGGGATTATTATCAGCATATATAAACAACTAAATTTGAAAAAGAACTGAACAAATATTATATCCTAATTAAAAAGTATATTAAATTGATGAAGGAATTATGTTATTTCTAATGACTATAGTGGTAAAACCAACTATTCATAGTATGTAGTTTTGTGTATATTGTAACAAGAGATGGATGAATATAAACTTCGACTTACCCATTCAGAGGAGCAGTTATCCTAGATGAGGATCCTTCCCCTAAACTCTGAAGAGAATGGTTATCCACGCTATTTTGGATACCTAAAATGAATAAACATATTTTGTTAAGCATCAGATCAAAAAACCACACATCCTACACTAAATTATTTATATGTACATTGTTATTGTCAAAAAAATTATACGTACATCGTAAATCAATGGGAAATTAAGGTTTTAGATATTGATAATATGATGTTAAGTTATTGATATATTTATATGTAT
Organism: Apium graveolens; assembly: GCF_009905375.1. Classification (NCBI taxonomy): domain Eukaryota; kingdom Viridiplantae; phylum Streptophyta; class Magnoliopsida; order Apiales; family Apiaceae; genus Apium; species Apium graveolens. Next base: position 115,871,640 of record NC_133655.1, read on the forward strand.
AACACTATAATCGTTTGAATTTGTATTCATGTAATCTTATCATGATTAATAATATAATTCATCGTATTTTGCATTGATATTAAGCACATGGACCTATATGTATCTAAAAAGGTTAAAAAGAATAAAATATATATTAAAAAAATTATATAATTGAGAGGAAATGTATTAAGGATCATACCTTGAAGCTTAGTTTTCTTTGCTTCAGTATTTCGCACCTTCTACATAGGACATTTAAACAATGATAATAACCATCATTGTAATTGAAAAATATGTTGGTATTAGTTCTCATAATCAAACCAAAACGAACCTGAAGGTGAGATTTTATATGCTCAAGTGTCAGCCCCTTCACATTCATTCTTTTTCGTATGGCCTTTGGTGTGGCATCTTCACATTAATATAGATAGATTACAAAATTGTACACTGAATAAAATTTAGTAGCATGCTAATTATTGTACAAAGTAAGGGCTCAAAAATAAGATCAGCTAATACATTGAAATTCAGTGTATTTAGACTCACATTAATTTGGTAAATTTAACATTTTGTATAAATTCAATGAATAACTGTAATTTGTGTTTAGATAATTAGTTACTCTATAAATCTGGAATATTAATTTTTTTATTAAATACATAAATCATATAGAAGATCAGTGATATCGAAAAATTCTCGTGTTCGTGTGACCAGTCTCGCTAATCAAATTAAAAAACAAAATATTACAAAAAAGAAATTTTGTAAAAGAGTGTGATCTTGGGTCCAAGCGGATAAAAAACCCTATAATTAATATTTTTATTAAAAGATTGGATATTAGGTAATCAGCTGATATTATATACATCATAACTCCATGTAGAAAAATTAATATTTTCTAATTTTCTTCATTAATACAAAGATGATATAAATTTATATGTTAGTATATTACAAAATAAGAACTAAGAATTGTGGAATTGAATAAACATGTATAATACAAAAAAATGAATTATATGATGTGTTGGAAGGAAAAGGTTGTGAAAAGGATATAATTATATAGATAAGATTTAATAGATCTAACTAACATATATCATTCGTAACGAGCAAAATCAGATAAATGCATAAAAATCTCGAAACTAAATATATAATTAAAATCAAATATTTATTTTAGAAAAAAAAAGATAAAAATGAAAAAAATCTAGTGCATGAGACATTTTTTGAAAACTTACCAAAACATCCGCCAAGCTCAGAGACAGCACGAACAAATCGTAAGTGTAGCTTAGGTGTCCAATGTAGGCGAGGCCTACCCAGTCCTAACAACGGATGTTCTGGTTGGACAACTAAAACTTCTTCTTCAATACTTTGTTGTGGTTGCACAGCTGGATGTTGTTCTGGATGTGGCCAAACAATTGGGTCTTCCAACCCTTGATTCAACTGCTGCAACTGCGGAGCTTGATGATAGTTTTGCACCGAGGGAACTTGATGATAAGATGGCAACATCAAATTCGAACCATGAATCTGGTGCATGGAATGGTTCTGCAACATGAAATAATCATGCATCGAGTAGCTTGGATTTATGGAAAGGTTGTTAGTGAAAACTTCTTTTTGGGCAAAACCCAACGGATCTAGATGGCTGTCATGGCGATGGGAATAAATTTGAGAGGGGACTGATTTTAAACTCATTGGTGAAGACATTTTCTTTCGTTTATGCTTTTTTCTGTATGGATGTTGTAGGCATTCACCCTCCCTTGTATATATATACCTAAAAATGCAAGATCTTGTAAATAAAAACATAAATTTGGAAAAAAGGTATGCTTTTTTTGGAAAATCTTAAAAAAGAAATTGAAATCTAAAGTATCTTTTAAATAATTCATTAAACACCTTTTATGCATTATTGTTGTGGAATATTAAAAAAAGCCTACAAGATTCCGGTAGCTCAAATCAAAATAAGACTCAGGTCCCACCAAGAATGACCTTCTGGTATGGTCTTAAAACATCGTAAAATACAACAGACAAACGATAACAATTTATAAATTTTATAATTGAGTAATTCTTCTCTTGTTTATTTTCCATGTAAATAAAGACATCACAGATATCGATAATTTTTACTTTAAAGTAAAACCTAAATTTTTAAATAATTTTTAGTCTCGTCTTAAATTTAGACACCCAAAATGTAGAATTGTATAACTTTGGACCCGTTTTTAAATAATTTGTGAAATTATATCATAAATATGATTATTAATATGGGGTGAACAAGATTCTGAAATAATAGTATTATGGTGCCCTATGTAATAAATAAATACTCTGTAAAGGAAAACAATTTATGAAATTTAATACTAGTTAATTTTTATTTTATTCATTTACGGGCTAATTATAGAAATCGCCAATATCAGTAAAGTTAGATTCAAATATAAATATAAAAATAACTTCGTTCTAATCTAGACATCCAAGAATGCCGTAACGTATAACAATATCTCATAGAAAATCTTTTTTAGGATAATTCATAAAATTATATCATCAACAAAACTATTAATGTGGGATAACATAAAAAAGGCGCATAAGATCCCAACACTGAGCACAATTAGGGATGGCAATGGGTCGGGTTCGGATCGGATATTTTAAAATCCAAATTCAAATCCAATAATTTTCGGGTTATCCAGATTTAAATCCGTCGAGTTTCGGAACAGATCAGGTAATTTTTGGGTATCCAAGATAACGAATAATGTCATCAAATTTAATATTATTTATACATGCAAACGTCATTAATTATATTTTTATGATAGCCAAATTAAAATATATTGAAGAATAAATAGTCAAACATATTATATTGCATGGATTGATATTATAAGTGAAATCTAAGATATGTTAAAAATATAATATATAATATTTCCACATAAATTAATTTTTATAAAAAGTACATTTAAATAATAAAAGTTGAGATTGAAATAAAAAGTTTTAATTTACTAAATAATGGTTGACAAATTTGATATAAATCCACTACTACTAATACAATAAAAATATATATAATATATGTCTTATATCTGAAATAGTATATGTAATATATTATTTATGTGTCGGGTTTTAATCAGGTTTCGAGTTTGGATCAGATTTGGATTGGGTTTCGGATATTGGATTGGGTATCAGTTTGGTATCTTTAAAATCAAAATCCAAAACTTCGGGTTCGGTATATCAAAAATTCTGGGTTTCGTCTCGGTTATCCGTCGGATTGGATTACTTTTTAATCACTATAAATTTTTGGCACCATAAGAACGACATTTTAGTATTGTCTGAAAAACATTGTACATAAATGCTATATACATAAGACCCTAATTTATAGATTTTAATTATTTTTATGTAGTCGCTTCCTCTCTCAATTTCCCTCTCATAAAACCGTATATATTATTCATTGATCTATGGGCTATCATCAGCCATTTGGTTAGTGATTAGCCTTTTCTTCATTATTTTTCTTAGTTTTTGTTAGGTCTTTAATACAACTGTGGAGGGGGTGAATACAATTTATGCAAATAAATCGATTCAAACATTCAACAGGATAAACAGTTTTGTATTGTATGATAAAACTGATTACAAACTAATCTCTCAAAGGAGAACATATATCCTTCAGAGCTGCTAGGTTACACAAAGGATATCAATACGCGACACATAAAGTATTAACCTAATATGTACTTATATACTGCACAGCTACACAATCAAATGAGGAATCCTATTCTATTATAATAAGGAATCATAAAACATATCCTTAATTTGATTGCTACTAGAATTAAAGTCCTTCACCGAATTGAATTCTGGAAACCATTTCCTTATTTGATATCTCCTGACTTTCAGCTGAAGTGACTAAATACTAATGTTTATTTTTTGATCAGTAAATTATGATGACATATGTTGATGACGTCACCTTATGCTAACCTCTGATATCAAATGCTGATAATAAACTCTGATAGTTTATAAGCTGGTATCATCAATTTCTTTTAACTATCTCCCCCAACTTGTGCATTATGAAATATGGACAAGTTCTAAATTGATGATGTCAAAACTATCTAAATGCAAAATTTCAAACAAATAATCTTTCTTCGGTGCTTCCAAACTTTATCTTCATCTTGAACTTCAGTACATTCTGTAGCTTTATCAAGGAGTTTATTGAGTAATTGTCTTTCAAGAACATTTACATACATTTCCATTCTCTTCTTGATATCCTTGAGCTATTCTGTAGATTCATCATTCTGATAAACAGCAGCTCTGAGGTCATGAAGATTTAATTCTCCAAGTTCAAAATCATCATGTTCCAAAAATCCAATCTCCTTTCCATCAGGATTAAAAGTAAGAACTTCTCTTCCTTGAGACTTAATCACTTTGGCTCCTCGAGTAGGCATATCAACAGTATGTCCAGATTCATGAATATACTTTGGAACATAATTCGACTTGTATGTCATTCATCTCTACTTCATTTGTACTAAGTTCTTCAAAAATTCAGACCATCTAGCAGTAGTAGAGTTGGTTACCTTGAGTAATGTAGTGATGAATTCCAATTCTCGCCATGGTTTATTCTTCAAATGCTCTTGAGTGAGCCTTAACCTTCTTCCAGACTCCAGGAAATAAATCAGCTTTTCACCAACTAGATCATTTACAATTTGAACTGATTTAATTTTTTACAAGTCTTTAAGCATTGTGTTATCACCAATTTCTGTCAGATTTTCAGGCTTCCTTAGAATCAAAGCATCAGCAACAAAGTTATCAGCATTTGGAAGTCCCAAGCCACTTCTTCTACTAGCTCTTCTAGACTGAGAATTTCCACTGTAGATCTTGTTTATAGTTTCAGAAGAATCCCTTAATGGTGCAGGTGTCTTGCTTTTCCATTATAACTTCTTCTTTTCTTATAAGGTCAATTCTAGCATTTCAGAGTTTAATTTCTCTGAATCAGAATTTGTGATTTCAGCTTGTGGTTTACTTGAACTGTCAACAACTTGAGTAGTATCAGAGGTTGTTACTGTTTGAGCTTCAGCATTTGTTTCCCTTACAACTTGAGCATTGTCAGAGGTTGTTACTTTCTTCAATTTCTCGGCCCAATCAGCTCCATGAATCATCTTTCTTCTTTTATCTAGCTGATTAGCTTCATCTTCTTGAGTCATTTGATCATCAACATCATCATGAGCTACTTCTAGTGAATAGATTGGATCCATCAGTGTTTGTGATTTTTAAATCTTAGATGTTGATTTCTTCGTAGATTTAGCTTTAGGCTTGGACTTTGATTTCTCACCAATCTTCTCCTTCCCCTTATAAGTCCTGTCAGCATTTAAAATTGCTTGAGACCTTAAAGGCCCTTCAGTATCAGTTTGACTGACCTCCTTAATCACCGCACCTTTTGTAGGTTTGCTACCAGGAATATCTTCATAAGTTAATACAGCATCAGTATTTGTTGACTTCAAAGATTTGTATTCTTCCTCCAAAAGCCTAAGTTGTTCCATGTCAACTCCAGCATCTTCTATTTCAAATAATCTTCTACTTACCTCAGAATCAAATGCTTGAATCTTTGGATCCTTGTAGAATAGAGTTGGTTTCTTCCCTTTTACCTTCAGTGTTTGTAGATACTGACTTGCTTCAACACCAGCTTTTATCTCCATAATGCCTTGGTCTTCATGAGCATTTGTGACTTTCAGAGTTTGATATTTAGTCATAGTCAGTTCTTTACTTTGAACAGTCTTGGAGACTTGCCTTCCAGATCTCCTCCATTCTGCACCTTGTCTAGATTTACTAGTGCTTTTAGATGTACAACTAGAACCAATAAGATCTCCACCTTGTTTCTTCAAAACATGCTCCTTTTACTACCATGACCACCTCCACCAGAACCATTCGTATAATCAGCATCTTTCAGCTGGAGTTGTTTGCATTTAGATTTCAACACTTTCTCCCCCTTTTTGGCATCATCACCAAGCAGGAGAGAAAAAATAATCTCTATGGATTGTTGGACCTCTTCCAATTGACTAGAGATCTTAGCTTGTGTAGCTTCCAACTTAAACTGGTTGGCTTCCATTTTGTCTTGTCTAGCAAGGATAGGTACTAACTGCTTTTGGATCTCCTTGGTTGTAGTCAACTTGGTTTCAAAAAAGGATTTCTTGAGTTTATCAATTTGAGTTTTAGCCTGAGACTGAGTATGCAGAACTGATTTGACCAATAGTGTAGAAGCCTCGAGATGTGTCAGAATATCAGGATTTGCAATACTCTACTCTGCTCTCTTCAAATGTTAAGAAGCATTGGCAACAGAGATAGGATAAGAAGCATCCTTCCAGTTAGAATTCCATTTTTCATCAAAAACCTTTCTACTATTCTTAGCATCAAGATCAGCTAATATCCTTTGCTTTTCATGTATAGGCATGTCTTCAGGAAAGAAAAGTTCATCCTCGTTAGGATTTAAATCTGCATTGATATCTTTTCCATCATTATACTCACTTTCATGCACAAATTTCTCATCAGCAACTGGCTCCAGTATGAACTGAGCTACTTCATCTCCAACTTCAGTATTTAATAAATCATCAGGAATTAGAGCTTTGTGAGAATCAGCTGCTTCAGACTCTGCCATATCCTCAGCATTTAACACTACATCTTCAAAAATGGTGGCTATATGAGGTGGAACTTTAATATTTATTTCCAGGACCTCAGTACCAGTTGAATGCTATGGTGATTCTGCAATGATGGATTCATCTTGAATGGACTGTTCTGCATCTACACCAACAACAGTAACAGGGAAAAAATTCAACAAAAACACTTAAATCTCTATATACTTTTAAAGTAGTCTTACTACTTTTCACTCCACTCATCTCATTACTTTTAATAGTCAGAGTTCCCTCACAAGGATTAAGTAAATCCAGACACTCATTTACCTCTCCTTTTTCCAGGTAAGGATCCTGCCTCTCTTTACAACTGTTTTTCTTTAAATCTTTTCTCTCATTCTCACATGAAAGGCTCAGATAATTTTTCCTGCAGAAATAAGAGGTGGCTGAGAAGAGTTATTTCTGATCATATGACTAGAGGTATTTGTGATGGCCTCAACCCCGGGGTCAGGAGTTAACGTCATCAATAATAATAATAACAACATAATATAATCCAACTTAACATAAACACGACCCCTTTACCAAGATCTTTTCCAGGTTTAAGTACGATTTAGGTTACAACTATTACAAAACCAACTTACAACAACCATCCTGACGCAGCTAACTTAACACAACAACTCAACAGACCATCCTTGGTCCAACACAACCATCTCAGAGGAGCCTGACACGGAGGGAACTGGAACTCTGCCCGACTATCACGAAAGAATCTCCTAGGCATCTGTAATACATATATAAAACATTCTGCAAGGGTGAGCAATCAATTGCTCAGCAATACCACTATATGAATAACAAGTAAAACAGTTTACGATAAAGCAGTGATAGGAACAGAGATAATAGCTCATTTGCAACACATGGTAAACAGTCATAAACTGGATATTCCAAAACTAGCATGCTATCAACAAAATAAATGTAGTAGTGTGTTGTGTACAAATACTAGAGTTTAATTCTAGCATGCCATTTTCATTTCCAAATCCACTATATAAACTACTTGTTCTGTTACGAGAATCACAAAGCCAAATCAGATACATAGTGGATATGTGATGACAGCTGATCAGGCTATCAACACCAGACGGCTCCAACTTCCATTCGATTTACCTGTTCCGGAACTCAGAGACTACCTAGGTCTCTGACCTGCCGGACTAATCGGTTATAATTTGCGCGCAACCGAATTAGCCTCTTACACGACCTCAATAGGCCCCCTGGCCCCAATGTATCCCATATCTGACCGTTTTATCCAGTTTTCAAAACACTTGTACCTATCTCATTTCAAAACCATTCATTTTAAAAGCACACGTAGAAAATCCAGTTCGCAAATCATTTTCATTCGAGATAGGTACCTTTTGAAGTTACTTTTTACCAAAACAGATTTAAAATAGTGATATATAACTACAGGGGATACGTAACTTAAAACATTTATGTTCCATTACGAGATTGAAACATTAGCTATTCACATATACTGAACCATAAAAGAATGGTCAGGGGTACTTGACTTACAGAGCTTACGATTATCCCTAATTGACCTTGAACTAACTTGGATGCTCGGTTTTATCGCCGTACTATTAGACTATCCTAGATCTGACTTTCACGCTCGAATCCTTCTCTTGGAACCTTGCTGCGCTTGTCGACTGATCACTAGGTTATCTTTAGTTTGATCTCAATTCCTGAGTCCCACAACTAGAACCTACAGAGTCGAAACAGTCTATGTTAGACGTCTAGGTATGCTTTACATATCCTCACTAACAACCTACCCATACGATACCATAACCCGACTCGTAATTATTCATATTATAATAGTACATACAATAATTAGGGTTCACGTTCTCAGAAATTGGTTCGGTGTTCATTTTCGGAAAAATACATATACTCATCATTTTACAAAATTAGGGTTATTACTTTTGGCAAAGCAGTTCACCATAACATACAATCAGATTTCATATAAAACATATATATGTTTATATATACTCGTTCCACAGCCCGATAATTACCGGATACGCTCCCGTATTTCCGTATTTCGATTTTTCGAGAATCGGGCAGCACCTCCTTTATTTATCGGCTAACCCGTCGAAGCAAATCCGACGTCAATCACAACAATCACCCACCAATTAATCCAACAACCACCATTTATAATCCAAACCACTCAACAACAATCGCAATCAATTACGCAATCGAAGTTTCGATACAATCATAATAATTACAATCACTTTAACCGTTTCATTAAATTACTTACTAATTAACTAATTCGATCTAAAATATAAAACTAATTTTAGTTATTTTAAAATATTAGGACTCGGAATTAAATCATCACCGTCCACCGTCCGCTCGTCGAAATTCATCGCGGACGGCAGTAAAAATTTGTCGGTGCCCGATTAATTTCGGGTTTCCATACAAATTTTTACCGATTAATTTTTATAATTCCACAAAATTTATTTTACATCACGAAATGATTATAAACTAAATCTTGCAGATTTAATTAAATCACAATGTCAGTAATAAGCAAACCAAAGTAACACACTATACTACGCGCCCACGCGCACGAACAACACCAAACGAGCACAGAACAGGACAGGCCGGAAAACGGTCGGAAAACGGCCGGAAAGTGCAAGAGACCAGGCAGAAATCAGGAAATCACTCCCCTAATTCTGACATACAGGTATATACAAACAATATACATACATCAGTATACGCGCACAGGCGCGCAAGCCCCCCAGCCGGAAAGAAATCCGGCGACGGTCGGAAAAAGAACCACAGGCGACATAATAGAACAGAAGCATAGGGGATTACCGGGCACAAGCTGCAATACCACGGGGAGGGAACACCCGCAGAAAGAGAAAAAGGAATTGAATGAAGGAGATTAACTGAAAGAGATGAGAGGAATGGAGTCTGCGTGTTTGTGTGTGGTTTTTCTTCTTTTTTTTAATTAGTCAATTCGTAATGGACACGCAGAGACTGATATGATAAAAATTAGACACGTGTCCCATCTTTTATTGAGACAGCCTCATTTCGTTATCCCGCTTCTGGAATTGACGAAAAACCGCACAATGAAAAAAAATTCAAAAATTACCCAACAAATTTTAAAATATTATAAATATCCCGAAGTTAATAAAAACGTAACTTTCATGATTTTAAGACAATTTCTGAAATACAATGTATACCCGCTTTTAATAATTAAACGAATCAACGCGCGGGTAAAATTAATCCCAAAAATTTCCAAAATAATTTTAAAATTCTCGAAATATTCCAGACTTACATAAATATGGGTTTCATAATTTTTAAAGAATTTAGGAATTAAATACAGAATTTGTAAATAAATATAATCAGAAAATCATACAGGGTTAAATAATTGATGAATTATTGATTTCCAAATTTTATAAAATCCCACAAATAATTATTGTACTTATAAAACCATAGAAACAATTTTAGAGACGTTTCAAATATTTATGCAAATAAATTGGCATTAAATCCACTTTTAAAAGTGAAAATAACTTAGTACAACTCCATAATTAATTTCACGGACAACCCGGTACACCATAAATCACAAGTAGATAATAATCAAACAACACATAACGATCAAAACCAATACACATATTTTATTTAATTAATTATTTAATAATTACACTTTTAAATAATATAAAAGTATATGAGTCGTTACAGTATTCCTTTGTAAAGGTCTAATCATATTCATATCATCAGGATTTATAATAGAAGTAAATACTGATAAAGATAAATCAGTATTTATACCTTGTGCTTCTGAAGGATCAGCTTTGTTGTAGACGTCCAAGGGTTCAACTGAGAGAAGTTCAGGATCAACCGCTAATACAACTGGATCAGGAGTTAAACCTTCACTTCCACTTTGAGGTAGTGGTTCTTGTGGGGCAGGAGACTCAGAAGTTGCTGGATGACTTTGACATTCAGGTTCTTGTGTATTCCTCTCCTCAGTTTCCAACTCCTAAGCTGCTACAAATGGAAATCCAGCTCTATGCTTTGAAGTATGCTTTTCTTTAGACTGTAAATTGTTTTTGATTCTTGCAGCTTCAGCTGTTACCTTTGCAGCTGCTTTATTGTACCATTCTTGAATGGACTTTTCAGCAAGAGGCTCCACTTGAATAAAGTCTATTGTACTACTTTGAAGTACAAGTTCTTGTGTGATAGGATCAGGATTTGTAGTAGTTGTTGTATCCCTTTGAGATACAGGTTCTTGTGTGCTTGATCCAGGAAACAACCCTTATTTATGTAGCCTCTTGACAAATCTTTCTACTTGTCAATGAGTGACCTCCCTAACTCTTTTCTTCTTTGCTGGAGAATCAGTAATTGTCACAGGGGTATTAGTAATTTGGCTTGTCCACTGATTAGTACTAGTAGTTGCACCATGTGTCTCCTCAGCAATTTCTTTCTTTATCTGCATCAGATTTTGATCAATGTAGGTCTTTACCAATTTCTTCTTCTTGATCTTTAGTCTCAGGCTTGAAATGGTTTGAATAGCATCATTGCCATCATTAGTTGATAATATAACTGGACTTTGAGTGGAATCAGGATTTAACTTCTTGAATTTAGATGATAAGGTAGCATTATCCTCATCTTCTAATTCTAACTCAGCTAGCACAAGCTTTCTCTTAAAAAATTTTGAAGGCTTTGAAGAATGAGAAGCTTGTACTGAACCCTTTTTCTGTGCTACTTCAGCATTTGCAGCACTTGCACTTTGACCAGAAGGCCTAGCAGACTAGACAATAATGTCCTATGGGTTCTCAATAGAAACATTAACCCAAGCATCAGCTTTTGCCGGTTTCTTCATTTTTAAAATAGGTGTCTTTTGAGAGGCACCTGAGGTGGATTGTGATTGAGGAAGTGTTTGGGTTATAGTGTTGGGGTTAGCTATAGGGGGTTACCAACAGTTATTTCCTGCAGCTTAGCACTCTGTTTGTTTGGCAAACCATAAGTCTTAAAAAGCCTTGTAATTAGCAAGTTCCTGGAAATCATTGAAAATCTCAAAGGAGTTAGAGAAATCTTTTCTGAATCTTTAGAAATAAGATCTAGAGAAAGCTCTCTTGGCGAGCTTAAAAAACTGACACAATTTGGTTAACGGGGATTGGGGTATCAGGGAGACGGACATTGAAAATGAACTGATAAAATCTAGCATACTATACTATATTCCTATCAGTTTTTAATCTATCCCCTATATATTGTAAAAAAAAAGCTATACCAAAATCATAATATATACCATGAATGAGAGAGTACCCAATTTGCTGTGTCATGATTGGAGGAGCATCAAATTTTGTGCATTTATTCTTGAATTCCCTTGTAATACAATCAAAGAAGAAATTTCATTCCTTCCTTAGCCCATTTCTCTTCAATTGGCCAAGATTCTTCATATCTTTGTTATAACGACTCGTACATTTTTATAATATTAAAATATGTGATTATTAAATAATTAATTAAATAAATTAGGTGTATGGGTTCTATTAGTTGGATATTATTTTTGTTAATATTTTATTAATTAGGTGTGAATATTGGTACTCGAGTATCGTTTGCGTAACTAGTCATCGAGCTGTGTTGTTTTGTTTTTGTATTTAAAGGTGATTTTATTTAAGGTTTATTTTCATAAATATGGGGATTATTTCTAAAATCATTATTATGGCTTCATAATTTTGTTAATTATTTTTAGGAATTTATAAAATTTAGAAATCAATATTTTATTGATTATTTATCGTTAAATGATTTTCTGATTTCATTAAATTGTAAAATCAGTATTTAATTCTAGAATTCTTCAAAAATTACGAAACTCATATTTTATTAAGTTTGGAATGTTACGAGAATTTTAAAATTGGTTCAGAAATTTTTGGGATTTATTTGACTCGCGCGTGGTTTCGTTTAATTATAAAACGCGGGTCCGATGTGTGCTGTAAAAAGGATTTAAAAATCTTTAAAAATTTTGTTTAGTAAATTATTAATTATGGTGCTAATTTTAAAATTATTTCGGTAAAATGTTAAAATTATTTTACTCGTAAATTGCCGTTTAAATATACGTGCTTCGTGTTGTTGCGGGGTTTATTCGGTTAAAAACAAAAGAAAAAAAAGAAAAGGGGGCAGCCTCAATCGGATTTTAACCCGTTCCTTTCCCTTCTTAATCCATTGTCTCTCTCATCTCTGCATCTCTCGATTTTTTTTCTCCTCTCCTCCTCTTTCAGCAGTTTCTCCACCATCGCCTTCTTTTTCCGGTGAGTTGCCCTGTTGTTGGCGGCTTCGGTCTACGGTATACATACGTATCTGCGTTTGTACACATGTTTATATGTGTATGTCCGTCGGGTTTGGTCTGTATTTTGTTTCTTCTCTTTGCAATCACCGCCCCTCACCGTTTTTCCGATGAGGACGGTGGCGTATGGTCGTTAATTTTCCCGTGTGATGTTGCCCTGTTGTTGCTTGTTCTGTATTTGTTGTCGTCGTCCTGTTCTTCCCGGCCACCGCCGTACGTTTTCCGGCGTGGTGGCTGGCGTGCGTGTGATGCACGCGCCCGTGTTCCGGTTGCGTGTATCTGTGTTGCCTTACGTTGCCCTGCTGTGTCTTGGTTAATCCGAATTGATTTTTCTTAATTATTATTTTCTGCAGAAGTTACCTGAGTAGTATTCGTGATTTAAAATATATTTTTCGTGCGGAAAATAATTTGAATAATCGATGAAATTTATGTTGGAACCCGAAAGTAATCGGGTACCCGTAAATTTTATCGCCGTCGGCGATGAGCTTCGGCGAGCCGACGGTGGACTATGATGAATATTTATGAGTCCTACAATTTAAAATACAAAATGCGATTTAAAATCAAAATTTTTGAATAAAGTTATAAAATGCGAGTTAAGACATAAAATGCTGATAATAACGAATAATTGGTGTTTGTAAATTTGAGAATTGACAGTGTTGGCGGGAATCGGTAGTTGGGAATTGTATTGATTTGAATTGATTGTGATTGATTGGACATCGGGACGTTCGACGGGTTAGCCGATAATCAAAGGAGGTGCTGCCCGATTTTCGGAAAAGTTATATTACGGGAATACGAGGCCGTACCCAATGGCTATCGGAATGTCGATCGTTTATATGTAACTAATTTGTACAAAACCTGATTATGTGTTGCGATGGAATACTTTGCGAAACCCATAATATACATATATTACGAAAACGAACACTGAACCGACTTTTGAAGACGTGAACCTTAATTGATACGTGTATTATTATATTGAGAATGTTACGAGTCGGGTTTGTTAACATATGAGTAGATTGTTAGCGAGGATAGTCAAGCTTATTCGGATGTCTAATTTAGGGTATTTTGGGTCCTGTAGGTTCCAGTTGAAATCCTTAGCATCCCGGTCAGTGCAAAGCCAGTCAGAACTTAGTGTTAAAGTGTATTAAGGCAAGTACCCCTGACCATATCTTTATGGTTCAGTATATATGAATATAATGTTGTTTTATTCTCGTACTGGAACAGAATGATTTAAGTTACGTATCCCCTGGGTTTCAAATTATTTTATTAACTTGTGTTTTGGGGGAAAAAGTAACTTCTGAAAATACCTATCTCTAAGTTTTGAATAAAATGGAAATGGTTTGGGAAAATGTGCTGTGTTATAGTTGTTTTGACAAGAGATAGGTAAGTGATTTGGAAAACTGGATAAAAATGATCAGATAATTGGATGAGTGTGCGCAGAAGGCCCGTAACGGCCTGGAAGTTAGCGTAAGAGGCGAAGTGGTTGCGCACCCTATTATAACCACCAGCCCAGCGTGACAGAGACCTAGCTAGTCTCTGAGTTCCGGAACAAGTTTCATATGATAGCCTGATCAGCTGTCTCACCAGGAATCATCCAATGCATGTATATCTGAGCAAGCGATTTTGAGGTTCCCGGAAAGGGACAAGTTTATGGTTCCCGTAAAGGAACAATTAATTTTATGGGTCCTGCAATGGGATGAATGATTTGGAAATGGAAGTAGCATACTAAATTTAACCCTACTATTTACACAACACTATTAATAAATGTTTAGAGAGCATGCTAGCTATTAAAGATCCAGTTTCAACAGTTTATCAGTTTTTATCTATTTACACTTGTTTTACGTGTTTTCTACTAACAAGTTGTAATTTCTGTCCCTACAATTGTTTATTATAAACTGTTTTAGTTAGTAATCATATAGTGGTACTGCTGAGCGGTTGATCGCTCACTCTTGCAAATGTGTTTGTATATTTTCGCATTGCAGATGCTTAGGGGATGTTGCTGTTTTGCTAAGGGCCAGTTTCCAACTCCCTGTGTCGAGCTCCTCTGAATAGGTTGTGTCTGGGAAGTGTGGTCTGTGAGTTGCTATAGAATAATAGTCACAGATGGCAGGTTGTTTTTAATAAGATGGTTTGTAATAAGTGTGTAACCTAAGTTATACTTGAACCTGGAAAAGGTCTTGTGGAAGAGTTGTTTATATTGAAATGAAGTAAGTAGTTGTCTTATGATTATAGTTTCATTTTGTTAGTGACGTCAACTCCTAACCCGGGGTTGAGGCTGTTACAGGTTGGTATCAGAGCTACAGGTTTGAGTCCCTGATTTAGGTTAGGAGTAGAGTCAGAAAGGGGTAATATTGGTATATAGGGAGTGAATCAGCAACTCACATCTAAAGGAGCAAGTTTAAGAGTCTAGTTGAGGGTTCGAAGGCATAACCCTGGCATATTTTGAGGATTTTGGAACTGCCCTAATCTTTAGTGTGTTTTCCCTGGTATATGTACCATTGGTAGTAGCCAATATGGATTCCTAGATAGTTTTCCACAAGAACGAGTTCGACCATGTGAATTTAGCCAGTGTTTTATAATAGGTATTGTTGCATGCTGCTAGTGTCGTGTTTTTATTACTGTTGTTATTTTATTATTGCAATTGTTGCTGATTTTGTTAAATCCAGCCACTCATTACAGTCGGACCCCAATCAATGAGGGTGGGAATATTTTATTGCGGCAGTATTCTCTTGGCACATGAAAATGTTGCTACCCGGGGGCAATTCTTTTAAACTAAAATCATTTGCTATATTTCAGGAGAATGCCGCCCAAGAAGAATATCCCACCCAATTCCTCTAGCAGAGCTTCTGAAGGGGGCCCAGTTATGGGTGAGTTTCTAGATTTGCTGCGCCAACAGTCTAATCAAATGGCTCAGCAGCAAGAACAATTTCAGCAGTAGCAGCAGCTATTTCTACAACAACAGCAACAACAACAGCAGTTCATACAGCAGCAGCAACAACAAATTCAACAACAACAGCTGCAGCTTCAGCAGCAACCTCAGCAAAGAGAAGTGAACCAAACTGTGAGTTTTAAATCTTTTCAGTCGGTAAAGCCTCCAGAATTTAAGGGCGAGGTGGACCCAGTTGCTGCTAGGATTTGGCTAAAGGAAATAGAGAAAGCTTTCACCCTTACGCAAGTAAGTGATAATCTTAGATCAGTCTATGCGAGCTATTTTCTCAAGGGTGAAGCGAATTATTGGTGGGAATCCACCCATGCCGTGGAGGGAGAAGGCCCTGTCTTGTGGGCCAGGTTTATAGAGTTGTTCTTGGAAAAATATTTTCCGGACTGTTTGCAGAACCAGTTAGAAGTTGAGTTTTTGGAATTGAAGCAGGATGAAAAGAGTGTGGCTGAGTATGAGGCAAAGTTTACGGAATTGGCCCGATTGGTGCCTGTGTATATGAATACTGAAGCTCAGAAAGCAAAGAGGTTCCAGCTGGGACTGAAGCCAGAAATTCGCAGTGGGGTTGTAGCCTTGCAGCTCAAGACATATCCCTCCGTAGTTCAGGCCGCGCTGGTAATTGAAAGTGACCAGAATTTGGATGCCAAGGAAAAGGGCGATAAGAAGCGGAAATCTGAAAGCATCACTGGTGAAACGAATCCAGGGGGTCCGGTTAGAGGTTTCAGAAGAGGTTTGGCCAGAACAGAAATAAAAGATTTAGAAGACATAATTTTTCTCAGGTTAGGCCTGCTACCACCTCAGTTGCCTCCACTCCAGCTCAGTCATCAAATTCCGTAAGAGATTGTAAGGTATGTGGGAAGAGACATAGTGGCCCGTGCAAAAGGGATGTTCAGTGCTTCAAATGTCATCAAAAGGGTCATTACGCATCTGAATGTAATATAGAGAAACCCGCAGTTACTTGCTACAACTGTGGGAAGGTGGGACATGTTGCTCGGTATTGTAAGACAGCTACTCAAGGTACTGCATCTCAAGGACCGACATCCAGCACAGCTAAAGCCAGAACTTTCAAAATGACAAAAAAGTCCAATGCTCAGGACTCGGACATAGTGGCAGGTACGCTCTCTCTCAACTCCGTACCTGTTAAAGTTTTATTTGATTCAGGAGCATCTAAGTCTTTTATATCAAAGAATTGTGTGGTTAAGATGGACTTAATGTTAGAAGATTTGGTTGAACCTTTAACTATAGAAGTAGCCAATCAGGATAGAGTTTCAGTGAGTCAGTTTTGCCCTAAATGTCAATTGGAAATCAACGGATACTCTTTTTCGGCTGATCTAATACCCTTCGAGCTAGGAGAGTTTGACGTGATTTTGGGAATGGATTGGTTGTCCCAGTATAAGGCTAACATTGATTGTAAGAAGAAGAAAATTTTGATGGTTACTGAGGATAATATTAAGGTGACTTATCAAGGACAAAGGCAAGAAAAGAAATTTCTCTCGATACTCCAGACGAAGAAATTGTTAAGACAAGGATGTGAAGCTTACTTAGCACATGTGGTGGACGTGGAGAAGGAAGTACTTGATTTAGATAAGATTCCAATAGTAAGGGAATTCCCAGACATTTTTCCAAATGAATTGCCCGGATTGCCACCAGATCGTGAAATTGAGTTTTCCATAGACTTAGTTCCCGGAGCAGAATCAGTTTCAAAGGCACCCTATCGCATGGCTCCAGTGGAAATGAAAGAACTAGCTAAGCAACTCCAGGAATTATTGGACAAAGGCGTGATTAGGCCAAGTGTATCCCCGTGGGGTGCTCCAGTGTTATTCGTAAAGAAGAAGGATGGAAGTATGAGATTGTGTATTGATTATCGAGAATTAAACAAGTTAACCATTAAAAACAAGTATCCCCTGCCAAGGATAGATGACCTGTTTGACCAACTTAAGGGAGCGTGTTGTTTCTCGAAGATTGACTTGAGATCAGGCTACCATCAGTTAAAGATTAAGCCTAAAGACATACCAAAGACTGCATTCAGGACCCGATACGGACATTATGAGTTCTTAGTAATGTCGTTTGGATTGACCAATGCACCAGCTGCCTTCATGGATTTAATGAATCGGGTGTATAAAGAATACTTGGATAAGTTTGTGATTGTATTTATTGATGACATCCTCATTTATTCGAAGACTAGAGAAGATCATGCTAATCATTTGAAAATTTCCCTGCAAAGGCTAAGAGAGAAGCAGTTGTACGCAAAGTTTTCGAAGTGTGAATTTTGGTTGGAGGAAGTTCAATTCTTAGGTCACGTAGTAGGAAAAGATGGCATTAAAGTAGATCCCGTAAAGATTGAAGCTGTATCCAAGTGGGAACAACCAAAGACTCCAACAGAAGTCAGAAGCTTTCTTGGGTTAGCAGGTTATTATCGAAGATTCATAAAGGATTTTTCCAAGATTGCAACTCCATTGACCAAGTTGACCCGGAAGAATGAGAAGTTTAATTGGACAGAGAAGTGCGAGGAAAGCTTCCAAGAATTGAAAAAGAGGTTAGTAACAGCTCCAGTATTAGCATTGCCAGATGAGACAGGAAACTTCGTGATCTATAGTGACGCTTCCTTGAAAGGTTTGGGTTGTGTATTAATGCAACATGATAAAGTCATTGCCTACGCTTCCAGACAGTTAAAGCCTCATGAGCAAAAGTATCCAGTGCATGATTTGGAATTAGCAGCAATCATGTTCGCGTTGAAGCTGTGGAGACATTACTTATATGGAGAAAAATGTGAAATTTATACAGATCACAAAAGTTTAAAGTATATATTCACTCAGAAGGATCTAAACATGCGACAACGGAGATGGCTAGAACTGATTAAGGATTACGATTGTTCTATTAATTACCACCCAGGCAAAGCCAACGTAGTGGCAGATGCCCTAAGCAGGAAGGAAAGATTGAATGCAATCAAAATTTCCGAGGACCTCGCCAGAGAATTGGAGAAGCTGGAAATTGAGGTTCGAGTAACAGACGAAAATCAAGGACAATTGTATGAGATCACTTTTCGGCCAGAATTGATGGACAAGATCCAGAAGTGTCAGGAAGAAATGATGGATCGAGAGTTAGATAGTTTAACTGGAGAAGAACTCTGCACACAAAAGGATAGCAAGGGTATGTATAGGTTTTCCTCGAGGATATGGATTCCCAATGTAACTGAACTAAGGAATGCGATATTGCGGGAAGCTCATAATTCCAAGTTTTCCATTCACCCGGGAAGCACTAAAATGTATCAAGATTTGAAGATGCACTTTTGGTGGCCAGGAATGAAAAAGGAAATTGCAAGTTGGGTTAACAAATGCCATGTATGCCAGACAGTGAAGGCGGAACATCAAAGACCAAGTGGATTATTACAACCGTTGGATGTTCCACAGTGGAAATGGGAAAAACTCGCGATGGATTTTGTAGTAGGACTACCAAAGACGAAATCGAACCATGATGCAATTTGGGTAATTATTGATAGATTGACCAAGTCTGGACATTTTCTCCCGATCAATGAAAAGTATCCTTTGGACAGGCTAGTTAAATTATATTTGGATGAAATTGTTACCAAGCATGGAGTTTCTGTTTCAATCGTATCTGATCGAGATCCAAGATTTAATTCCAGATTTTGGACGAAATTTCAGGAGTGTTTAGGGACTAAATTGAAAATGAGTACCGCCTACCATCCCCAGACAGATGGCCAAAGTGAAAGAACCATTCAGACGATAGAAGACATGTTAAGGGTTTGTGCTTTGGATTTTAAAGGAAATTGGGACGAACATTTGCCACTGATTGAGTTTTCTTATAATAACAGTTATCATGCCAGTATAAGAATGCCGCCCTACGAAGCCCTGTATGGACGTAAATGTAGGTCCCCTCTTTATTGGGATGAAGTAGGAGAAAAGAAATTATTAAGCCCTGAATTGGTTCAACAGACTAAGGATGCAATTATATTGATTCGAAAAAGGTTAGAAGCAGCTCAAGATAGACAGAAAAAGAACGCAGACCTTCATCGAAAAGACGTGGAGATGGAAATAGGATCGTTGGTATTGCTAAAAATGTCGCCCTGGAAAGGATTGGTTAGATTTGGACAGAAAGGCAAGTTAAGTCCTAGATTTATCGGACCTTTTGAAATACTGAGGAAAGTTGGTAAGGTTGCCTATGAATTGGCATTGCCACCGTAATTACAACATATCCACAATATATTCCATGTGTCCATGCTGAAGCGTTATATCCCTGATTCAAATCAAGTTATTGAATATGAACCAATCGATCTTCAACCAGATTTATCCTACGAGGAACGGCCGATCCAGATCCTAGATCGTAAAGAGCGAGTTCTTAGAAATAAGTCTATTCCCATAGTTAAAGTTCTGTGGCGGAATCCTCGAGTGGAAGAATCTACTTAGGAATTAGAGTCAGATATGCTTGACAATCATCCTCATTTGTTTAATTAGATCAGATTCTGAGGACATAATCTTTTTAAGGGGGAAAAGATATAACGACTCGTACATTTTTATAATATTTAAATGTGTGATTATTAAATAATTAATTAAATAAATTAGGTGTATGGGTTCTATTAGTTGGATATTATTTTTGTTAATATTTTATTAATTAGGTGTGAATATTGGTACTCGAGTATCGTTTGCGTAACTAGTCATCGAGCTGTGTTGTTTTGTTTTTGTATTTAAAGGTGATTTTATTTAAGGTTTATTTTCATAAATATGGGGATTATTTCTAAAATCATTATTATGGCTTCATAATTTTGTTAATTATTTTTAGGAATTTATAAAATTTAGAAATCAATATTTTATTGATTATTTATCGTTAAATGATTTTCTGATTTCATTAAATTGTAAAATCAGTATTTAATTCTAGAATTCTTCAAAAATTACGAAACTCATATTTTATTAAGTTTGGAATGTTACGAGAATTTTAAAATTGGTTCAGAAATTTTTGGGATTTATTTGACTCGCGCGTGGTTTTGTTTAATTATAAAACGCGGGTCCGATGTGTGCTGTAAAAAGGATTTAAAAATCTTTAAAAATTTTGTTTAGTAAATTATTAATTATGGTGCTAATTTTAAAATTATTTCGGTAAAATGTTAAAATTATTTTACTCGTAAATTGCCGTTTAAATATACGTGCTTCGTGTTGTTGCGGGGTTTATTCGGTTAAAAACAAAAGAAAAAAAAGAAAAGGGGGCAGCCTCAATCGGATTTTAACCCGTTCCTTTCCCTTCTTAATCCATTGTCTCTCTCATCTCTGCATCTCTCGATTTTTTTTCTCCTCTCCTCCTCTTTCAGCAGTTTCTCCACCATCGCCTTCTTTTTCCGGTGAGTTGCCCTGTTGTTGGCGGCTTCGGTCTACGGTATACATACGTATCTGCGTTTGTACACATGTTTATATGTGTATGTCCGTCGGGTTTGGTCTGTATTTTGTTTCTTCTCTTTGCAATCACCGCCCCTCACCGTTTTTCCGATGAGGACGGTGGCGTATGGTCGTTAATTTTCCCGTGTGATGTTGCCCTGTTGTTGCTTGTTCTGTATTTGTTGTCGTCGTCCTGTTCTTCCCGGCCACCGCCGTACGTTTTTCGGCGTGGTGTCTGGTGTGCGTGTGATGCACGCGCCCGTGTTCCGGTTGTGTGTATCTGTGTTGCCTTACGTTGCCCTGCTGTGTCTTGGTTAATCCGAATTGATTTTTCTTAATTATTATTTTCTGCAGAAATTACCCGAGTAGTATTCGTGATTTAAAATATATTTTTCGTGCGGAAAATAATTTGAATAATCGATGAAATTTATGTTGGAACCCGAAAGTAATCGGGTACCCGTAAATTTTATCGCCGTTGGCGATGAGCTTCGGCGAGCCGACGGTGGACTATGATGAATATTTCTGAGTCCTACAATTTAAAATACAAAATGCGATTTAAAATCAAAATTTTTGAATAAAGTTATAAAATGCGAGTTAAGACATAAAATGCAGATAATAACGAATAATTGGTGTTTGTAAATTTGAGAATTGACAGTGTTGGCGGGAATCGGTAGTTGGGAATTGTATTGATTTGAATTGATTGTGATTGATTGGACGTCGGGACGTTCGATGGGTTAGCCGATAATCAAAGGAGGTGCTGCCCGATTTTCGGAAAAGTTATATTACGGGAATACGAGGCCGTACCCAATGGCTATCGGAACGTCGATCGTTTATATGTAACTAATTTGTACAAAACCTGATTATGTGTTGTGATGGAATACTTTGCGAAACCCATAACCCTAATTTCATAAAAGGACAAATATACCTATATTACGAAAACGAACACTGAACCGACTTTTGAAGACGTGAACCTTAATTGATACGTGTATTATTATATTGAGAATGTTACGAGTCGGGTTTGTTAACGTATGAGTAGATTGTTAGCGAGAATAGTCAAGCTTATTCGGATGTCTAATTTAGGGTATTTTGGGTCCTGTAGGTTCCAGTTGAAATCCTTAGCATCCCGGTCAGTGCAAAGCCAGTCAGAACTTAGTGTTAAAGCGTATTAAGGCAAGTATCCCTGACCATATCTTTATGGTTCAGTATATATGAATATAATGTTGTTTTATTCTCGTACTGGAACAGAATGATTTAAGTTACGTATCCCCTGGGTTTCAAATTATTTTATTAACTAGTGTTTTGGGGGAAAAAGTAACTTCTGAAAATACCTATCTCTAAGTTTTGAATAAAATGGAAATGTTTTGGGAAAATGTGCTGTGTTATAGTTGTTTTGACAAGAGATAGGTAAGTGATTTGGAAAACTGGATAAAAATGATCAGATAATTGGATGAGTGTGCGCAGAAGGCCCGTAAGGGCCTGGAAGTTAGCGTAAGAGGCGAAGTGGTTGCGCACCCTATTATAACCACCAGCCCAGCGTGACAGAGACCTAGCTAGTCTCTGAGTTCCGGAACAAGTTTCATATGATAGCCTGATCAGCTGTCTCACCAGGAATCATCCAATGCATGTATATCTGAGCAAGCGATTTTGAGGTTCCCGGAAAGGGACAAGTTTATGGTTCCCGTAAAGGAACAATTAATTTTATGGGTCCTGCAATGGGATGAATGATTTGGAAATGGAAGTAGCATGCTAAATTTAACCCTGCTATTTACACAACACTATTAATAAATGTTTAGAGAGCATGCTAGCTATTAAAGATCCAGTTTCAACAGTTTATCAGTTTTTATCTATTTACACTTGTTTTACGTGTTTTCTACTAACAAGTTGTAATTTTTGTCCCTACAATTGTTTATTATAAACTGTTTTAGTTAGTAATCATATAGTGGTACTGCTGAGCGGTTGATCGCTCACTCTTGCAAATGTGTTTGTATATTTTCGCATTGCAGATGCTTAGGGGATGTTGCTGTTTTGCTAAGGGCCAGTTTCCAACTCCCTGTGTCGAGCTCCTCTGAATAGGTTGTGTCTGGGAAGTGTGGTCTGTGAGTTGCTATAGAATAATAGTCACAGATGGCAGGTTGTTTTTAATAAGATGGTTTGTAATAAGTGTGTAACCTAAGTTATACTTGAACCTGGAAAAGGTCTTGTGGAAGAGTTGTTTATATTGAAATGAAGTAAGTAGTTGTCTTATGATTATAATTTCATTTTGTTAGTGACGTCAACTCCTAACCCGGGGTTGAGGCTGTTACAGGTTGGTATCAGAGCTACAGGTTTGAGTCCCTGATTTAGGTTAGGAGTAGAGTCGGAAAGGGGTAATATTGGTATATAGGGAGTGAATCAGCAACTCACATCTAAAGGAGCAAGTTTAAGAGTCTAGTTGAGGGTTCGAAGGCGTAACCCTGGCATATTTTGAGGATTTTGGAACTGCCCTAATCTTTAGTGTGTTTTCCCTGGTATATGTACCATTGGTAGTAGCCAATAAGGATTCCTAGATAGTTTTCCACAAGAACGAGTTCGACCATGTGAATTTAGCCAGTGTTTTATAATAGGTATTGTTGCATGCTGCTAGTGTCGTGTTTATAACGAGTTCGATCAAGATTTATCCCAATGTTTTCCAGGATAGCAGGATAGTTGTTTGTGACAAACTTGGCACCGCCATAGTTGAAAGTTATAGAAGTAGCAGGTGAAGACATGATGTTTCTGTAATTAATTTGCTCAAACACAGATTGGGGTTTCAGAGTTTAAGCTTGAGATAAAAGGATAGTAAGAGAGTATGAAGATAATCATTAAGTGATAATTAGAAATCACCGATTGATTTTGTTTAACACTCTACTCCACTACCCAAAAATGTTTTACCTTTGTGGGACACGTGGCATGATGTGATTGACTGAAAAGTAATCATGAAAGTATGTAATTATGGCGGTTAATACGTGCATAGTTAAAAACATGATGTTTGGTAGATAACTCAATTGTTTTTCTATATGCTCACGCCATCAATTAACAACTGATCAATTCAAATTTTCCCACTAATTTTACACCATCTTTCTCTGATTGAAATATTGACTTAAAGAATTTTGAATAAATTCAAAATATTATCAGAAAATAATGATCAATCAGGATTTGACCAAAATCAATATTTAACTAGCTACTTTCAGGATTTATCAGTCAACTCAACTTTGACCAATATCAGTACTTATTCACATAACCAGAGTTTTTCATGCAACTACTATTAGAGTTTAACTATCAGGATTTAAACTTGACTTATCAATTTAATAACAAATAGCATGAATGCATGGTATCAGAGATTCAGAGTTTAACACTACTATCAGATTTTAACAAATACTGATACATAACATAAAGATATAACACTCTAATTATCAACTACAGGTCACAATTTTCATCAGAGTTTGAGAATTGTCCTGAGATCATTCCTAATTCATTCACCAATATGGTAAAGGTAGCTTCACATAGTGGTTTAGTGGAGATGTCTGTTAACTGCTGATCTATAGGCACAAAGTGTAATTCCACTATACCTTCATTTACATATTCCCTAATGAAATTGTAATAGAACTTTGATTATCATAATATATAGAAATTTTAGAATATTCTAAACCATAATCCAATAAATGATTCTTCATCCAAAGTATTTGAGCTTAACAGCTTTCTGCAGCAATGTACTCAGCTTCAGCAGTTGATGTGGAAATTGACTTTTGTTTCTTACTAAACCAAGAAACCAATCTACCACCAAGAAATTGGCAGCTTCCAGAGGTGATTTTCCTGTCTATTTTGCATCTTGCAAAATCAGCATCTGAATATCCAATTAGCTTAAAGTCTGAATCTCTAGGATACCATAATCTAAGATTCATGGTCCCTTTGAGATATCTAAAAATTATCTTGACAGCTAACAGATGTGGTTCCTATGAATCAGCTTGGAACCTTACACACAGACAGGTAGCATACATGATATCAGGTCTACTAGCAGTCAAATATAGGAGTGAGCCAATTATACCTCTATAGTTAATTAGATCTACCGATGAACTAGTATTTAAATCTAACTTGGTAGCAGTGGCCATGAGAGTTGTTGTAGTTGAACTGTCTTGCATTCTAAATCTTTTATCCAGATTTCTATATTTTGATTGATTTATGGAGATTCCTTCATCTGTGTTCTTTTCTTGTAAACCCAAAAAATAACTCAATTCTCCCATCATACTCATCTGATATCTAGACTGCATGTTAAGTCACACACACTGTCAAGGGGGTTGAATACAGTGTTTACTACAATCAAATCAAATTAAGAACACAAGTATGAAACACAAAATAATCTTATTAATAAAATAGTATTACAATGGAACCGTTCTCTCTCAGTGATGAACAAATATCACGAGAGCTGCTAGGGTTACAATGAATAATATTCTCGATTAAGATAACACATATAGTGTAAACCCTATGTTGTGTTTATATAGACACACGGTTACAAGATAATCTTCTAATTGATATCGAACATAAGTATGCATCCTAAAATATATCAACTAGTTATCTTTTCTTCCAAGTCTTATATTCTTCATAGAATTCTTCTCCATGCATATCTCTTCTTGTTTTAGTCTTGATCTTCTTTCCTTTCAATCAGCCGCCTTCCTTATCTGAAAGTCTTCTTAAGTCCTGATATTATCTCCTGATGAATATCTTCTGATATCTTAAGTTCTGATAATTTAAGTTCTGATATCTTAAGTTTTGACTTCAGTATAAGTACCGATTTCCAGTTAAGTCCTGATTTGTCATGTTAGTCAAGATCTGAAAACTAAACACAAATCATTATTAGACATGACATCACAAATATATCTAACAATCTCCCCCAACTTGTAAATTAGCATAATATACAAGTTTAAAAGATATTTGATGATGTCAAAATTATTAAGTACAAATGCATATGAGAATTTGACTAGATAACTACAACTCACAGTCCTTGTAGCTTTTACCATCCTTAAAGTCTGATATCAGCTTTAGCCTGTATATTCTTCAAAATTTAACAGTTGTAGTCCTTGACTTGGCTTCAGTGTCTGATCTCTCGAATGTCAGGAGTTGTTCTGAGATAGTTCTTTAACAAACTCCTCTCAGCATATTCAAGTTCATTCTGCATCCTCCTTTTTGCATCTTTAAGTTCAGCTGTATCTTCTCCTGTCTGAAAGATAGCAGCCCTGAGATCATTAATCTTTGCTTTCCTTATTTCCTGATCCAATCTAATCAGATAAGCTTTGTCAGACTCCAGATTAAATTCCAGTCCCTTAATACCCAAAAATGTAGTGATCTTGCTAGTATTAGGCTTCATCTCAACTAATTCACCATTGTGAGCTTTATACTTTGGATATTATGGTATGTCAGAATTTACAGAGTATAATTTCTTCTGCCTTTGAATATCAGATTTTAATTAACTGGCAGCACTATCTATTGACCTGTTCTTCACTTGAAGTAGAAATAGCACATGTTGCAATTCTTCAAAGTACTTCAAATGAATAGCATCCTTTCTTATCTGGAATAACCTCCCATCTGTCATGAAGTATAACATGATATCTTCTTTTAACACAGAGTGGTAGACCATTTGTACAGACTCCAACCGATTTAGTCTTTCTGGAGTTGTCCCTATTCCTGATCCAGAAAGAGATGTAGGATCTAAGGTAGAATTGTTTACTCTTCTCTCGTCAGCATTACCCAGTCCTGTTTATCTCTAGATTCCTTCCCTTGAAGGAATCTACCCTTAATAACATTTGTTGAAGTCTTCATTGGTTGAGCAGATTGTTGAGCTTTAGTAAACCCAGGTAGTAGAATTTTTGTTACACCCGGCATTTCTGTGTAATATTAATTGTAAATTTGGTGTAATTATAAAGCCGAATGCCAAAATATTCAATTATTGTATGCTTGTGTAAATGAGAATTTTTGCATCTTAAATTTTCGATATGTGGTATATGATTTTTCAAATCAAAAGTTTATTTATCTCTTTCATTTTTGATTTATAAAGAATATTTTAAACCTTGAATAAATTTCTTTTTAAAAGTTATTTTGCTCACAAATTTCAAAAGTAGTTTTATAAAATTTCTAAAAATCCAAGTTATTTTATGGTATAAATTTTATAATTTTTGAACTTGTGTTTTATTTTGTAAAAATAAAATTTTATAAATGTTAATTGTTATAATTAGAAAATTACATAGTTATCCTTGCATGCAAATCCCTTCTATACATTCCAAAAGGGCTAAAGAGTCAATAACCACCCCACTAACTCTTATTTCCTAGCCAAATACCTTCTTTACCCTTGCATGCAAATTGAACCAAGTTCAAGTGGAAGGCTAATCATGTTAATTCATAATTCCACTCACTTTTGGCAACACAAAAACCATAAAACAAGCAAAGACATGATCATTTCATACATCACTCACCACCACACTCATTCTTCTCTCCCTCCTTTCTCCTTCACTCTCGGCTTTTAGCCGAAACCCCCTCCCCATTTTTTTTTCTTCTTCTTCAATCCTCAACCAAGCTTCCACACTTTATACAAGTAAATGTTACTTTCCCTTCCATGAACACTCAAATTTCAAAGAGTTTTGAGTAGAAAGTCTAAGTTTAAAGGTTGCATATAAAGGTTTTAGTTGAAACTCAAAGTACAACCTTGATTCTTGTGAGTTTAGGGTTGTTTTTGAGAGGACTACAAGGAATAGAGAAGTGCCAAGTCTTGAGAGGGAAAATCTTGATGATTAAATGGCCATTCCCTTCCATTTCATTCGGCCATGACCATATGGGAGCCGAATGAATGGTCCTTAAGATTATTCTTGTTGCTTAATTCAATTTTTGCATGTTTATGTGATAATGGCTTGAATTTTATGGTGAAAATTTGATAAAACTCTTTGCATGCTAAGTGATCATCTAGGTATATCTTATGCTAGGCTTGCATGTCAATTTTATGATAGAATATATGTAGAAAATATGTTGTTTTGGTTTGCAAAACCCGAAGACATGCATGCATGTGGATTTCTCTTAGAATGTTATAAGATTTTGATCATTTGGAAAGATTTTGTTAGTAAGCTTTAATTTCAGTAGAAATAAGGTGTTAATATTGATTAATGCTCCTTTATGCATGGTAATAATTCATGGTTATCTTTTATAAAAATGCATATCTTGTTGTTTCAAAAACTTAATGATTTGTGAGTTGAGAAGTGTAGTTTCTTTTGTTTTGCCATAATTGTGCCATAGGTAAAGGATGATCTCCACCAAAGTTATTTTGAGAAATAGGTAGTTATTTCAGTAGATCACCATGATTAAGTCTTGGTTTGGGTATTGAGTTGTTGGTAGTTGAGTTTGTCAAGTCAAAACCTTGGAAAAAGGAGAGTTATAGTTTCTGCAGAAAAAATCAGTTTAGTACCCTGAGGTTTATAGTGAGTTTGGACCATGTCATTGATGTGCACTTTGAGACCTAAGCCACCAGAAGTTATTATTGGGAGTATATAAAAGGTTTTAGGTGTTGGTTGGAGGTTTGCATGTCATTTGGTTAGGTGCACAAGTAGAATAACAAAATCTGTCCAGCAGGGGACAGTTTTGTTGCAACTTAGAAATAGGGAGATTTGACCATGTCATGGTAGGCCCTCATTAGGCCCTGTTGGGCCTTAGTTAGAGGGAGTGTCAGAGAAGTTTTTTCAGCCATAGTTTATAGAATATGATTTAGAACCCTGTGTTCCAAGTTAATTCAAGTCAGGGCATTTTCTGGCCAGGAAAACAGGGGAACCTTAGACTTTTAGCTTAGGCCCAAGAAGGCCCAAGCCAGGCCCTTGAGCCACATCAAGTTTGTGAGATGCCCTTAGGTCAGGAGAGTCTTGTGTAAAAGTTTTGAAGAAAAACTTGTAGTTTAAGAGTGTCTAATGCACTCAAGAAACTATAGTTGTCATTCTGAAATTTGCACCAGTGAGCATTTTCAC
Organism: Apium graveolens; assembly: GCF_009905375.1. Classification (NCBI taxonomy): domain Eukaryota; kingdom Viridiplantae; phylum Streptophyta; class Magnoliopsida; order Apiales; family Apiaceae; genus Apium; species Apium graveolens. The sequence goes on from NC_133655.1 coordinate 115,900,802, forward strand.
TTATCACATAGTTTTAGAACACTTAGGAGTGAGCATTAGGTCGACCACCATAGTTGTAAGATAGTATAAGGTCAGAGGAATAAAAGGCACAAGTGAGGGTCAATAGGTCTTGGATAGTTTAGTAAAGGCACATCGAGTTAGGAAGCCAAAAATTTGAAGACTTTGTCTAGTTTAGCGACCAAGTGACTTAAGATGTGAGTCGAGATCATCCGAGCCTAGGGTTGCATTATGGTGTATATGGAGTTATTTTGGTATTAATATATGATATGTGATTATGTGGCTATGTGTGTACAATTGTAATTTAAAAGTGAATATAAAATTAAGTGCATATAGGCCTAAGTGTCATCCGTGTTTAATTTCGGGATGTAAATAGGTTAAGTTGGTAAGAATATATTATAATGAGGATTATTATTATTTATGTAGGATCTCGAGACGAGGGAAAAGTTGCCATAAAGGTCGAGTGAAGCTCCAGTTGCTCCGACTAGTCAGACCAGACCAGCCTTTCTCAAGGCAAGTGATTCAACTTGACCTTCGTATTTACTGCTAATAGTTCATACATTGCTACAACTATCCTGTGTCACTTGATATATTAAATCAGGCGTATCTTATGTTTATCTTTGAATTATATAGAGATGCTATGAACCCTCGAGTACGTATTGCAAGTAGTTCAAAAGTCTTTTCATGATAGTTGAATGCCATGATAAAATAAAGAGTTGTTGTAATACTTGATTGATCCTCTTGATTAACATGCTAATGATTCCTAAGTATTAATACCTCACCCTGAAACTTGAAACCCTATAGAACCTTACCTTGAACTCTGATATTCAGATACTTACCAACGTGATTCCTCATTGATTGATACCCTCTTTCTTATCCTAAAGCTTGACAACTCTGATATGTCCTGAGTTAAAGATCATTCTTCATACCTTAACACCCTTAATATTCATGAAGCTTACCTTCTTGATGATCCAGCACTTGAACCTTGATGAGAAACCATTGCTTAAAGCCCAATTTGGCATTACCCTTTTTATAATATCCAAAAGCCTCACTAAATCCCCTTGTCTAAATCTTTGATATATGAAAACCATTCAGTTACTTTAATAGAGTATAGTTTTGTGAATCGTGGCCCTGAGATTTAGTACCATATTTCCCGTGTTTCGAGTTGATCTATAATCCCTAATTAAAGATTTTTACTGTTAAAAAAGATTTTGTTATAATTCGGCATCAGTTTTTGAAATAAATAAAATGTGGGTTTTTTTTAGTCCCAAAGGGGGATAAATGTTTTCTTTGAATGGTGGATATGGACTGAGACGCGAGTCCTTTTCATATTTATATTAAGCTTAAAAGTTGCCTAGGGATTCCGATTAATGTTTTAGAACCCAGCGAGGTTCGGGATTACTTCGCGGCTGATCACCGGCTGTAATCCGTAGCGTCATAAAATGATTTTGATTAAGACATGATTTTGAAGTTTGTTTTGATGCAAGTAAAAATGATGCCATCACTCATAGTTTTATCCCTTGTTATCATTGGTTATGTCTTTCCATTGTCATTCTTTAATGTATATCTCGACTTATATTTTGTGTCGTACTGTTAGCACTTGTTGAGCATTTGGCTCACTCTTTGCTTTACCCTGATATTACAGCTAGCAGCTATGGTTAGATTCAAGCAGACTGCCCGTAAGACCTGTGATGCTGATGCTTATGTTCGAGCTCAGGTAGAATAAGAGATAGTAGTTTTGTGTGAGGACTCGCCATTTAAAATCAGTTGTAATAGATGGTAGTGTGGGGCTGTTACAAACCCTAAACTGTAAGATCTTGGAGTTGGTTATGTTTATTTCTTTTTAAAATGTTGTCATAGTTATATTTAAATTGCTGCTTAAGTTGGGGGCGTGACAGGTTTTGGTATCAGAGCTACGGTTTAGAGTCCCTCGACAGCCAAAATAGGTTATAGGATATGTGTGTAGGTTATAGATAATATGTGAGAGAGTAGGTTAAATAAATTTATTATTAATACCCCTCTTATTGGTTTGTCAGCAAAGGGCGCATTCCTCGTCATCCTCTGGTTCGGACGACACTATTGCTTTCACGGTGTATGCTGAGTTGAGGCGCGAGTTCGACATGCTTCAGGGCAAGTACGACCGACTAATAGACCGACTGAAGAACGTGTATTCGGATAGCCGAAACTACGAATGGAAGCCCAATGAGCAGATGACTGCGAGACTTGAGACCTTGGTTCAGTACGTCAACACTAAGCTTGAGGAGATGCCAGCGCACCGGGACCGTACCAGCCAGTATGTCATTCAGATGGTGGCGGATGAGCTCCAGAGCATTGTGAAGACACTTCAAGAGGAAAAGACTACCAAGTCCCGTTCAGATAGAGTGGAGCCTTAGTTCTTTCCATTTACCTTTCATGTTGTTGTACTATCAGACTTTATGGAATACCCAGTTATTTCCGTTGTTTCCTTTAAATAAGCCTGTTATTCCTAGAATCAGACTTTGTCCTAATCCTATGTATTGTGACCTTTAAAATTTCAATAATTATGTTCTATTGTCCCATTTGCTCTCGACTGTTATTTTACATTTTTATATGCATCACCATATCTGCTTAATTTGGAAACTTGACCCCATATGTAAATAAGAATGCCATGCGATACCCTCGAATCATTTTATCATTTATATATGTTTTGACATAACTCTTATTTCAGGATCATGCCTCCCAAAAAGAAGAACCCAGCAACCACATCCACCACAGACCCAAACATTCTTCGATTACTGGAAACCTTGCAACAGCAAACCAATGCTATAGCTCAACAACAACTAACTCTTCAACAACGAATTGAAAACCAAGATAACCGTGAGCCACACCAACCACCTGAACCACCAGTACCACCTAGACAAATTGTCACTTTCAAGGCTTTTCAGAATGTGAATCCACCTGCATTTCATGATACCACTGATCCAGTGATAGCTAACACATGGATCAAGGAGATGGAAAGGGCTTTTGAGTTGGTACAGTTAGGAGACGATCAGAAGACGCCGTATGCTACTTACTTCTTGAAGGGAGAAGTCATCTATTGGTGAGAGTCAGTAAAAGCTATGGAAGCAACTCAGCAGGTTTCTTGGGAGAGATTTAAGAAGTTATTTCTGGACAAGTATTACCCTAAGTACATGCAGAATCAGATGGAGCTTAAATTTCTTGAGTTGAAGCAAGGGAACATGACTGTACTGGAGTATGAGAAGAAGTTTACTGAGTTGTCAAGGTTTGTGACAAAGTATACCAGCACTGAGGAGGAAAAAGCAAAGAAATTTCAGCAAGGATTGGAGCCTTGGATCAGAGATAGAGTGGCTATATTTGAGCTTGAAACTTATCCGGGAGTAGTACAGAAAGCTGCTCTGATTGAGAATAATGGGATGCAGTCAAGGAAGGAGAGGGATAACAAGAAGAGGAAGGTTCCATTTTATGGGGAAAAGTCTGAAGCGGGAAGCTCACAAGATCGGAATGTAAAGAGAGTTGGTTTCCAGAAGGGTGGAAATTTTCAAAAGAAAGGAAATTTGGGTAAAAGGCAAGAATCAAAGGGGAGCAGTCAGGCAAGCCAAGGGCAAGTTGGAGAAAACAGGTTCCAGAGACCGGAATGCAAGCACTGTGGAAGAAGGCACCCCGGAGTGTGTAATAAGTTGAGCATGACATGTTTTAGGTGCAATCAGAAGGGACATTTGGCAAATGAGTGCAAGATACCGAAGCCAGGAGTTACGTGTTACAAGTGTGGGAAGACTGGACACATAGCTAGGGAGTGCAAGGCAAGCGGACCAGTCAAAGCTTTAATGAACGTGGAAAGTACCAGTGCAAGCGTGCCAGCTGAGGTATTGGCATTACCTCCACCGCCTACACCAACCCCGCAAGCAACAGCAAGGACATTTGATCTGAAGATGAAGGATATTGTTCAGAATTCGGAGGTGATAGCAGGTACACTTTTACTCAATAATGTCAAAGCTAAAGTATTGATTGATTCGGGAGCAACAAGATCTTTCATATCAGAAACTTTTGTTGATAAGTTTCAATGTGATAAAATGGTTATGAGTGAGGTAGTAAATGTGGTAATTGCGAACCAAGAGAAGATTCCTGTGAATCAATTATGTCCGAAGTGTGAGATCGATATTTCAGGATATAAGTTTTCAGCCGACTTGATACTCTTCAAGTTGGGGGAGTTTGATATAATTCTAGGTATGGATTGGTTCGGAGAGAATAACGCTCAGATTAATTGTAAGACCAAGAAAGTGTATTTAAAGATGAAGAGTGGATAGAAGGTAGTATTTAAGGGGCCGAGGCAAGAATAGCTATTTCTTACAATTGTTCAGGCTAAGAAGCTACTTAGAAAAGGTTGTGAGTCGTTTCTAGCGTATGTAGTGGATTCAGAAAAAGGCAGTCCCAGCATAGAAGATATCCCCGTAGTTAACGAGTTTTCCGATGTGTTTCCCGATGAACTACCAGGCTTACCACCAGATCGACAAATCGAGTTCGAGATCAACCTTGCTCCAGGTACGGAACCAGTTTTAAAGGCCCCATATAGGATGGCACCAGCAAAAATGAAAGAGTTTGCGAGCTAGCTACAAGAATTGTTGGATAAGGTAGTGATATGGCCAAGTACGTCGCCATGGGGAGCACCTGTTCTGTTTGTCAAGAAGAAAGATGGGAGTATGCGATTATGCATAGACTATCGGGAGTTGAATAAGGTAACGATCAAGAACCGCTACCCACTACCAAGAATAGATGACCTTTTTGACCAGCTGAAGGGAGCAAAATGCTTTTCAAAGATCGATTTGAGATCGGGATACCATCAATTAAAGATCAAAGAAGAAGATATTCCCAAGACAGCATTCAGGACCAGATATGGGCATTATGAATTCCTAGTAATGCCGTTTGGACTGACCAACGCCCCGGCCGCATTTATGGATCTGATGAATCGAGTATTTAAGAAGTATTTCGACAAATTTGTCGTGGTATTCATTGATGACATCCTTATTTATTCTAAATCGGAAGAAGAATATAAGCAGCACCTCTGGATAGCATTGGAAATACTTCGTCAAGAGAAGTTGTATGCCAAGTTTACCAAATGTGAGTTTTGGTTAAATGAAGTTCAATTTTTGGGGCATGTCATTGGAAATGAAGGAGTTAAAGTGGATCCGGCAAAGATTGAGGCAGTTATGAGTTGGGAGAGGCCAAAGACTCCTACGAAAGTGCGAAGTTTTCTAAGGTTAGCAGGATACTATAGAAGGTTCATCAAGGATTTTTCGAAAATCGCCACGCCATTGACCAAGTTAACCAGAAAGAATCAAAAGTTTGAATGGAGTGCAGAATGTGAGGATAGTTTTCAAAAGTTGAAACAGAGATTGGTAACAACTCCGGTGTTAGTACTTCCAGAAGATCAAGGGAACTTTGTAATATTCAGCGACGCTTCACATAAGGGTTTGGGTTGTGTGTTGATGCAACACAGTAAAGTGATTGCATATGCATCAAGACAGTTGAAACCGCATGAGTTAAAGTACCCGACGTATGACTTGGAACTAGCCGCCATAGTGTTCGTACTTAAGATTTGGAGATATTACCTCTACGGAGAGAAGTGTGAAATATACACGGATCACAAGATTTAAAGTACATTTTCACTCAGAAGGAGCTCAATATGAGGCAGAGGAGATGGCTGGAATTGATCAAGGACTATGACTGCTCGATAAATTACCATCCTGGAAAGGCGAATGTAGTGACCGATGCTCTGAGTAGGAAGGAGAGACTAAATATGATGATAACATCAAAGGAATTATCTGAAGAAATCAAGAGATTTGAGCTGGAACTTTGTGCTTGCGAAAAAGTGGAGGAAGTTTGTCGTGCAATGACTTTTCAGCCAACACTAGTGGAAAGGATAAAGAAGTGTCAAGAAGAAGTAATGGAGAAAGAGAAGAATCAGTTATCTGGAGAGGAGATTATTACTCCAAGGGATGAGCAAGGGATACTAAGGTTTTCTTCCAGAATTTGGATTCCTCATGTACCTGAATTAAAGAATGAGATCCTCCATGAAGCCCATAATTTGAAATTTTCAATCCACCCGGGAAGTACCAAGATGTATCGAGACTTAAAGAAGAACTTTTGGTGGCCAAATATGAAGCGAGACGTGGCAGAATGGGTTGCGAAGTGTTATACTTGTCAGAAAGTGAAGGCAGAACATCAACGACCAAGCGGATTAATTCAGCCCCTGAAGATTCCAGAATGGAAATGGGAAAATATCGCTATGGACTTTATAGTAGGACTACCGCGAACGAAATCCGGGCATGACGCAATGTGGGTTATAGTTGATCGTCTTACGAAGTCGGCGCATTTCCTTCCAATTAATGAGAAGTCATCATTGGACAAATTGGTTTATCTGTACGTGCGTGAAATTGTAATAAGACATGGAGTACCCGTATCGATAGTTTTAGATAGAGATCCCCGATTTAACTCGAGATTCTGGAAGCAATTTCAGGAATGTCTTGGCACGAAGTTGAATATGAGCACGGCATACCACCCGCAGACTAATGGCCAGAGTGAAAGGACAATTCAAACAATTGAAGACATGTTGCGCAGTTGTGCAATCGATTTTGCAGGAAGTTGGGACGACCACTTGCCGTTGATTGAATTCTCTTACAACAATAGCTATCATTCCAGTATCGGCATGCCACCATACGAAGCTTTGTATGGGCGAAAATGTAGATCCCCAACAAGTTGGGATGAAGTAGGAGAAGAAAGGATTCTCAGCTCGAAATTGGTACAACAGTTGCATGATTCAGTCAAGTTAATTCAGAAAAGGTTGCTTGCTGCTCAAGATAGACAGAGGAAGTATGCTGATCCAGCGCGTAAGGATGTTCAATTCCAAATTGGTGAAGCTGTTTTGTTGAAGGTGTCACCTAGAAAAGGGTTGATGAGATTTGGCAAGAAAGGGAAGTTAGCACCTAGATACATAGGTCCTTTTGAAATTTTGAGTCAAGTGGGAAAGGTGGCCTATGAGTTGGCCTTACCACCTCAGTATCAGCATGTGCATAATGTGTTCCATGTGTCATTGCTTAAGAAGTACAATCCTGACGCTAGCCATGTGATAGTATATGATCCTGTAGAAATTCAGGCAGACCTATCATTTGTGAAGCAACCGGTTAAAATACTCGACTGGCAAGAGAGGAGCCTTAGAAATAAGTCAGTAAAGTTAGTAAAAGTGCTTTGGAGGAACCCTAAGGTCGAAGAATCGACTTGGGAGTTAGAGTCTGATATGCGTTCCCGGTATCGTCATCTGTTCTCTTAGATTCTGGGGACAGAATCCCTTAAGGGGGAGAGGATGTTACACCCGGCATTTCTGTGTAATATTAATTGTAAATTTGGTGTAATTATAAAGCCGAATGCCAAAATATTCAATTATTGTATGCTTGTGTAAATGAGAATTTCTGCATCTTAAATTTTCGTGGTATATGATTTTTCAAATCAAAAGTTTATTTATCTCTTTCATTTTTGATTTATAAAGAATATTTTAAACCTTGAATAAATTTCTTTTTAAAAGTTATTTTTCTCACAAATTTCAAAAGTAGTTTTATAAAATTTCTAAAAATCCAAGTTATTTTATGGTATAAATTTTATAATTTTTGAACTTGTATTTTATTTTATAAAAATAAATCTTTATAAATGTTAATTGTTATAATTAGCAAATTACATAGTTATCCTTGCATGCAAATCCCTTCTATACATTCCAAAAGGGCTAAAGAGTCAATAACCACCCCACTAACTCTTATTTCCTAGCCAAATACCTTCTTTACCCTTGCATGCAAATTGAACCAAGTTCAAGTGGAAGGCTAATCATGTCAATTCCTAATTCGACTCACTTTTGGCAACACAAAAACCATAAAACAAGCAAAGACATGATCATTTCATACATCACTCACCACCACACTCATTATTCTCTCCCTCCTCTCTCCTTCACTCTCGGCTTTAGCCGAAACCCCCTCCCCATTTTTTTTTCTTCTTCTTCAATCCTCAACAAAGCTTCCACTCTTTATACAAGTAAATGTTACTTTCCCTTCCATGATCACTCAAATTTCAAAGAGTTTTGAGTAGAAAGTTTAAGTTTAAAGGTTGCATGTAAAGGTTTTAGTTGAAACTCAAAGTACAACCTTGATTCTTGTGAGTTTAGGGTTGTTTTTGAAGGGACTACAAGGAATGGAGAAGTGCCAAGTCTTGAGAGGGAAACTCTTGATGATTAAATGTCCATTCCCTTCCATTTCATTCGGCCATGACCATATGGGAGCCGAATGAATGGTCCTTAAGACTATTCTTGTTGCTTAATTCAATTTTTGCATGTTTATGTGATAATGGCTTGAATTTTATGGTGAAAATTTGATAAAACTCTTTGCATGCTAAGTGATCATCTAGGTATATCTTATGCTAGGCTTTCATGTCAATTTTATGGTAGAATATATGTAGAAAATATGTTGTTTTGGTTTGCAAAACCCGAAGACATGCATGTGGATTTCTCTTAGAATGTTATAAGATTTTGATCATTTGGAAAGATTTTGTTAGTAAGCTTTAATTTCAGTAGAAATAAGGTGTTAATATTGATTAATGCTCCTTTATGCATGGTAATAATTCATGGTTATCTTTTATAAAAATGCATATCTTGTTGTTTCAAAAACTTAATAATTTGTGAGTTGAGAAGTCTTTTGTTTTGCCATAATTGTGCCATAGGTAAAGGATGATCTCCACCATAGGTAGTTAGTTCAGTAGATCACCATGATTAAGTCTTGGTTTGGGTATTGAGTTGTTGGTAGTTGAGTTTGTCAAGTCAAAACCTTGGAAAAAGGAGAGTTATAGTTTCTGCAGAAAAAATCAGTTTAGTACCCTGAGGTTTAGAGTGAGTTTGGACCATGTCATTGATGTGCACTTTGAGGCCCAAGCTACCAGAAGTTATTATTGGGAGTATATAAAAGGTTTTAGGTGTTGGTTGGAGGTTTGCATGTCATTTGGTTAGGTGCACAAGTAGAATAACAAAATCTGTCCAGCAGGGGACAGTTTTGTTGCAACTTAGAAATAGGGAGATTTGACCATGTCATGGGTAGGCCCTCATTAGGCCATATTGAGCCTTAGTTAGAGGGAGTGTCAGAGAAGTTTTTCCAGCCATAGTTTATAGAATATGAGTTAGAACCCTGTGTCACAAGTTAATTCAATTCAGGGTATTTTCTGCCCAGGAAAACTAGGGAACCTTGGACTTTTAGCTTAGGCCCAAGAAGGCCCAAGCCAGGCCCTTGAGCCACATCAAATTTGTGAGATGCCCTTAGGTCAGGAGAGTCTTGTGTAAAAGTTTTGAAGGAAAAATTGTAGTTTAAGAGTGTCTAATGCACTCAAGAAACTATAGTTGTCATTCTGAAATTTGCACCAGTGAGCATTTTCACTTATCACATAGTTTTAGAACACTTAGGAGTGAGCATTAGGTCGACCACCATAGTTGTAAGATAGTATAAGGTCAGAGGAATAAAAGGCACAAGTGAGGGTCAATAGGTCTTGGATAGTTTAGTAAAGGCACATCGAGTTAGGAAGCCAAAAATTTGAAGACTTTGTCTAGTTTAGCGACCAAGTGACTTAAGATGTGAGTCGAGATTATCCGAGCCTAGTGTTGCATTATGGTGTATATAGAGTTATTTTGATATTAATATATGATATGTGATTATGTGGCTATGTGTGTACAATTGTAATTTAAAAGTGAATATAAAATTAAGTGCATATAGGCCTAAGTGCCATCCGTGTTTAATTTCGGGATGTAAATAGGTTAAGTTGGTAAGAATATATTATAATGAGGATTATTATTATTTATGTAGGATCTCGAGACGAAGGAAAACTTGCCATAAAGGTCGAGTGAAGCTCCAGTTTCTCCTACCAGTCAGACCAGACCAGCCTTTCTCAAGGCAAGTGATTCAACTTGACCTTCGTATTTACTGCTAATAGTTCATACATTGCTACAACTATCCTGTGTCACTTGATATATTAAATCAGGCGTATCTTATGTTTATCTTTGAATTATATAGAGATGCCATGAATCCTCGAGTACGTATTGCAAGTAGTTCAAAAGTCTTTTCATGATAGTTGAATGCCATGATAAAATAAAGAGTTGTTATAATACTTGATTGATCCTCTTGATTAACATGCTAATGATTCATAAGTATTAATACCTCACCCTGAAACTTGAAACCATTTAGAACCTTACCTTGAACTCTGATATTCAGATACTTACCAACGTGATTCCTCATTGATTGATACCCTCTTTCTTATCCTAAAGTTTGATAACTCTGATATGTCCTGAGTTAAAGATCATTCTTCATACCTTAACACCCTTAATATTCATGAAGCTTACCTTCTTGATGATCCAGCACTTGAACCTTGATGAGAAACCATTGCTTAAAGCCCAATTTGGCATTACCCTTTTTATAATATCCAAAAGCCTCACTAAATCCCCTTATCTAAATCTTTGATATATGAAAACCATTCAGTTACTTTAATAGAGTATAGTTTTGTGAATCGTGGCCCTGAGATTTAGTACCATATTTCCCGTGTTTCGAGTTGATCTATAATCCCTTGATAAAGATGTTTACTGTAAAAAGAGATTTTGTTATAATTCGACATCAGTTTTTGAAATAAATAAAATGTGGGTTTTTTTCAGTCCCAAAGGGGGATACATGTTTTCTTTGAATGGTGGATCTGGACTGAGACGCGAGTCCTTTCCACATTTATATTAGGCTTAAAAGTTTCCTAGGGATTCCCACTAATGTTTTAGAACCCAGCGAGGTTCGGGATTACTTCGCGGCTGATCACCGGCTGTAATCCGTAGCGTCATAAAATGATTTTGATTAAGACATGATTTTGAAGTTTGTTTTGATACAAGTAAAAATGATGCCATCACTCATAGTTTTATCCCTTGTTATCATTGGTTATGTCTTTCCATTGTCATTCTTTAATGTATATCTCGACTTATGTTTTGTGTCGTACTGTTAGCACTTGTTGAGCATTTGGCTCACTCCTTGCTTTACCCTGATATTACAGCTAGCAACTATGGTTAGATTCAAGCAGACTGCCCGTAAGACCTGTGATGCTGATGCTTATGTTCGAGCTCAGGTAGAATAAGAAATAGTAGTTTTGTGTGAGGACTCGCCATTTAAAATCAGTTGTAATAGATGGTAGTGTGGGGCTGTTCCAAACCCTAAACTGCAAGATCTTGGAGTTGGTTATGTTTATTTCTTTTTAAAATGTTGTAATAGTTATATTTAAATTGCTGCTTAAGTTGGGGGCGTGACAATTTTTGAAGGTTTAACATAAGCAATGTCAGAGGTTTCTTTTTCTTCTGATGTCAAGATAACTTGAGCTCTATCAGAGGTTGCTTGAATATTGCTTTTCTTCTTCAAAATCAGAGTTGCATCCTCATCAGATTTTGCTTCCAGATCCATAGTTGGCATATATATCTTTACAGGTTCATCAACTTTTGCCTTACCCTTGAATCTAGAATCAACTTCCACCTATGATTTGGACTTGGCCTTAGATGCCTTAGTATCTGTCCTCTCTTTGATCACAATGCCCTTAGGCTTAGGTGGTTTCTTTACAATGACTTGAGCTTTAGACTTTGACTTAGATTTGTCACTTTCAGCTTTCAGTCTAATCTCTTCTTCCTTCAGACTTTCAATATCCATGCCTGGATTGTCCTTTAGGAACAGCCTTTTGGAGATCTCTTCATCAAGTTTCAGAGTTGTTCATCAGAACTTATCCTTTTACCAGTATCAGAACATGTTCTTTGACTTGTAGTTCTGGCTTTGCTTGATAAAGAACCCCTGCCTTGACTTAGACCTTTACTCCTTCCAGAGTTTCCCTAGTCTTCATTATTATCATCCTTACCCTTCAGTGGTTGATCAGATTTGCATTTGGACTTAATCACTTTCTCCCCCTTTTTGGCATCATCTATTCCACAGAGTTTTGGATTTCATTGAGTTGGTCTTGTTGAGCAGCTTGATTCTTTAAGATATCAGATGGTTGAGCTTGCTTCTTTTCCTGGGTCTTTTCTATACACCCAATGTGGTCAAAGGCTGGCTGAAAAAACCTTTTCTTGTCCAATTTGACATTCATGTCTTGCTGAATCAGTGATTCTTGAATTTTGTTCACCTTGGCTTGAGTTATTGAGTGTTGACCTTGAAGGTTTCTGGTACTCAATGCAGTAACTCTGAGTTGTGCTTTAAAGTCATCATTCATCAGCATCTCATCAGCTTTAGTGAGGTGCTCAGCAAAAATATTTACAGTAGGAACAAAATCAACTTTGTTCCACTCCTTGATCCATTCCCTTCCTCTGGAGGTTTCACTCCAAGGTACTGGTACATCCTCTATCACAAACTTTTTAATCAAATCAGCTTTATTAACTATTTGTAGAGGTGCATGTCCTGAAGGACCAGCTGCATCAGCATTTACATTTGTAGCAGCTTCACCAGTATTGTCAGCATTTACTTTAACAGAACTTGCAGAATCTTCAGTATCAGCATCTTGTGATAAAATATTGTATGTGAAGCAATAGAAGATTCATCTGCATTGACATCAGCATCTAGCAGTGGAGTTGCTGGTGGAGTGTGTTGAGAAATGGTTGGAGCTTCCAAGTACAGAACCTCAGGTACATTCAAGTTGTGTATATCTATTTCAGCACTTATACCTGGATTTTTAGCATGTACTTGATCAATGATAGGAGACACAGGAGGTGTAGGAATATGTTCTTGATTATTCTCTGGCTCTTGAATAGAAGATGTGTGAGCTTCAGTAAAGTCTGGTTCAGTAGTGGGAAGAGATTCAATCACAATTGGGTCTTTTGAGATCAGAGATTCCTGACCTGCTTCCTCAGCTGCTGATTTCATTCCTTCATCAGAGATTGATGATTCCATAGCCCTCCTTGCTCTTTGCTTTTTAAGTTTCTTAGCTGATGAAGAGACTCTGGGAGCTTCATCATTAAAGTTTAGCTTTCTAATCCTTTTTGGGGGCCTAGAACTCCCAGTTTCATGAGCTTTCTGAGAAGAGACCTTCTCAGCTACTTTTGTAACAGGTTCTCCTCATCATCAGACTCATCTCTTAAAATTATCTTCCTTCTTTTCTGCTATGACTGAGGGACTGACTTAGTCCTCTTTGCTCGAGAAGAAGAAGGTTTCACTTGATTATGTGTTGATGGTTGGTTGGCTTGTTCTGATGTGAGTGTTTGTTGAGTGACAGTAGTAGGTGCTGATGGCTGTTATGTGTTGGTGGCTTGTACATCAGGATATAGCAATGAATAGGTAGCAGCATCAGCATTTACAAGGGCTTGCTTAACTGATAAAGGAATTCTAAGGGGTCTCAAAACTCCCTTCTTGTTGTCAGTAGTTAAAAGATCAGTAAAAGCCCTCTTAGCTAATCTAAATGGTTCTATCTGTTCACTTGCTAATTGTGGTTCATCTGATATACAGTAATTGTAAATTAACTAACAGAACCTAGCAAAGTAAACTACATTCCTCTCCCCTTTCATTCTATCTCCTATAAAACATAACACGGTCTTTGTATAATCAAAATGAGACTGGTTTAAGAGTGCATACCCAATTTGTTGTGTTAAAATATGAATGGCATCAAAATTTGAGCACTTGTTGGCAAATGTCTTCGTGATGCAATCGAAGAAGAAACTCCATTCCTTTCGAATATATGGGCGTTTATGTTGACCGAACTTAGCCAAGCTCTTTTCATACCCAAGATTAGCCATCATTTGCTGTAGCAATGGCTCCTCAACAGCAGAACTGAATTGACAGTTTTCAGGTAGGTGTAGAGCTTTGCGAACTGTTGCCGAAGTAACAACATACTCAACCTCCTTTACTGTAAACACGATGCTTGGAGTCCCATTCTTACCACCGTCATCATAAAGTCATGTACGCCAAAACGTCAGAACCTGAGTTCCAGATAAATAGGATGGCTACGTCAAAGCGAACCCAATCTCTCAATGAGATAAGAAATCCTGAATAAAATGAAGTTCCGAAGGAGCTTCACTCTTAGTGAGAATGGCAGCATAGTTGTTGGGGACGAACTTTGCTCCATTAAAGATTATATCCTTGGGTGCCATAGAAAATGAGTGAGAATTTAGAGTGCCTGAAAGGTGTTTGATAAAATGTCTGTATAGAAAACCGTTAGAGAATGTGAGAAAATAAGAAAAAGAGAGAGAGTATAGAATACAAAAGTAAATAAAAGATTTAAAATATTTTCTCTCTTTTACTTATACACGCCACCTGACAGCAGTTATTGAGAAGTGGAACAGAATGTACACCTGTCAGCCATGCAGTAATTAAGACAAAATTTAATGGGCACGGGAAATAAGTAATGATTACTATGCACATGCAGCTTTTCAAAAAAAATTGTTCCCACTAAACAAATGATTATTACTGTCTTTATCTCACTTAAACGAATATTCTGATAAAATATAACCGTTGAAGTATTGACCAAAAATAAGTCAAGTAAATAAATACTGCCACGTAAGCATCAGAACTTGATTATTATCAGAATTTAAAAGTCATCAGAATATGGCTTCTTTAATAAAAAAAATGAATGTTCATTTCTGTAATTCTTCACACAAATACTGATATGGTTTCAATAAAACTTAATCATCAGAACTTGTCCTCAGAATTTATGCAACTGACACTTAAACTGTTCATCTAAAACAACATTGATCACCACAATATCATTCATACGGAGTGTAAGTGTGTGCTTAAGCTAAATGTAATAACCCCAAATTTTGGAATTTTTGAAACCCTTATGAATAGTGCTTTTTGCTGATTATGCTGAATAAGAAAACTTTTCATGCCACACTATGTAGGGGTTCTTTTATTGTTATTCTGAGATCGTATTAGTACTGTGTATGATAAATAAGTGTATGTAAAGATCGTCAGAATCCAAATCCGAACACTTTGATTTTTCCCGAAAATCCACCAGATAACGAAAGAATTGAGTATAAGGTAACATGATTAAAAGGATTTAAATTCAAGGATTATAAGAGAGGATCATAAAAGGAATATAATGTATTGAGAAAGGGTAAGGGAACCCAAGTAATAAGATCCCGGGCATGATCCCTCAAACGATAAACGAAAGCGAAAGTTAAGCGAACCGTATAACAGATCAGCGGTCATTAGGCAAACAATTAGGAAGTTAATCAAAGAGATTAGAGGGGATGATGTCACCCAACCAATGAGAAGAGGACAAAAAGGGGAGGATGACATCATGAGCATGACATAAGCATGACATAAGGGGAAGGAGATGTGGTTAGTTTATAACCACACAAAGACAAGGTTAATAAGGTAATTAACCAAAACAAATCAAAAGAAAATCAACCAACCAAAACAAAAATAAAGCAAACACAAAAATCATTCATCTCTCCCACCTTGCTCTCGGCTTTTCCTATTTTTCAAAGAGAAGAATTTCAAAATCCAAGATCCAAGCTTCCTAAATTGGTAAGATAATTCTCTAGTATTCCTTATGCATAGTTATGGCTATCTTATGAGTTTAAGCCTCTAATTCATTCTCAATCTTCTCCAAGAAATCAATGAGGAAGACAATGAATAGTGATTTTAAGGTTTTTAACTTGATTTTTCTTGTTTTTCCTTTAAGATCCAAGCATCCCTAAGACTCCTCAAGGCTTCCTAAGGCTTCCTAGCTACTCACACCACTTCAAGGAAGGTATATCATCTCCAAACCCTAGCTTTACTTTGTATATTAGGTTGATTTTGATAGTTATGGTAAAGAATAGCTTGAAGCTTGTTTGTTTAGAGTTTGGGTTGGAATGGTGGTGAATGAGATGTTGAAATCTTATGGTTTGGTTAAAGGATTTAGTATAGTTTAAATTCAAGTTTTAGGAATAAGTGTTAGGAATATATGTGCATTAGTTTGATGATATGTTTAACAAAACACTTAAGTAGAAATCTAGTGTTTGTAGCCTCAACGGATAAGACCACTTTGGCTATCCGTTGATGGTGTAGCTTTACTTAGAAATAAGTCTAGTGTTGTAGCACATTTCAGTCTCTGAATTTGAGATATAATTCTTAAATGTTGAGGGAAATTATAAGTCATGTTGACTACTAAAGGATATGCAGATAGGAAGGCCAATTGTAAATATTTCATGCCTTATAATTTTGTATAAATGAAATGGTGTCAACGGATAACTTAAAGACCTTCAACGGATGAGAAACAAAGCTTCAACGGATGTCTCTAAAGCTTCAACGGATAACATCCTTCAACGGATGAGTGCATCAACGGATAGAGCTTCAACTGCTAACACATCAACGGATAGAGCCATCAACGGATGAAGGCTTCAACGGATGTTCTGTTAAATAGCAGTTGACAAGTGGTAGTTGTACCTACAAACAGAGGCACATGGGTTGACAGAGATAACTGAGATGTGGTAGCCTATTTCAGGAACATTAGAAAAAGCAGCCGTTCTACTCTAGTATAAAGAGGCAATAGTCAACAATGCACTGGAGTAAAATGGAGAAGAAACAAGTGGAGAACTTATTTTATTATTGTACTTTTTATCTTTGTCTTCACTTATAAACTTGGTGTTATATAAACCAAGTAGCAGCTAGTAATTAGAATAGAATTTTTCCAGAGCTATTTAGAAAAATCTTGAGAAAAATTATCTAGTTTGTACTAGGATGCAGCTGTGATCAACTTCTTGAATCACAGATTTTCTGAAATACCATCTCTGGTGGAACAACAAATCCACCAGAAAAGTTTTTAAGGTCTGTTGTGTTCTGTACTTTTGTGCTTGAATATATATCTGTCTGTATTAGCTTAAAGCAATTCACACACTTGTTTATCTTAAACACACAGCCTTTGAAACTGCTCAAAACTTGAAAAAGTTTTGAGATTTACATTCAACCCCCCTTCTGTAAATCTCATTGTTAGTTTACTAGGAATAACAATTGGTATCAGAGCAGGCTCTTGACATACAAAGAGTTTAAAGTTCTTGGAAACTAACAAAGATGAGTAAGAAGGATATTGGAGTAAAAATCCCAGTTCTTGACAAAGACAGTTATCACCATTGGAAGGTGAAAATGCACCTTCATCTACTCTCCCAAGATGAAGGTTATGTAAACTGCATTGAGAATGGTCCTCACATTCCCCACAAAGTAGCCACAGTTGCTACAGCCACAATTGTTGTTGGTCAATCCATTCCAAAACCTAGAGCAGAATGGACAATGGAAGACACAGAAGAAGTCCACAAGGATAAGAAGGCTATGAACATTTTATTTAATGGTCTTGACAAGGATATGTTTGATAATGTGATAAATTGCACAACTGCCAAAGAGGTTTGGGACACAGTTCAGCTACTGTGTGAAGGTACAGAACAAGTAAAAGAAAACAAAATGCAGCTTCTCATTCAACAGTATGAGTATTTTCATTTTGAAGAAAATGAATCTTTAAATGACACATTCAATATATTCCAAAAGCTGTTGAATGGACTGAAGCTGTATGGTAGAGTGTACCAGGTGAAGGATTCAAATCTTAAATTTTTAAGATCCTTGCCAAAGGAATGGAAACCCATGACTGTCTCCTTGAGAAACTCTCAAGATTATAAGGACTTCACTCTTGAAAGATTATATGGAATCTTGAAGACTTATGAACTAGAGCTGGAACAGGATGAGGTATTGGAGAAGGGAAGAAAGAAAGGAGGTTCAGTTGCCTTGGTAGCTGAAAATGAGAAAGAATGCAGACAAGAAACTGTGAGATCAACATTAAACTCCAAAGATGGCACAAGCAAATCAGAATCAAGCAAGGGGAAGGAGCAAGTTGCTGAGAATGAAGACAACTCCAGCCAAGATGACTCTGATGGTATTGATGAGCATCTTGCATTTCTGTCCAGAAGATTTGCAAAGATGAAATTTAAGAAAAACACTAGAGCCACTAAACCTCATAAGAACATGGTGGACAAATCCAAGTTCAAGTGTTTCAATTGTGGTATAAGTGGACACTTTGCAAGTGAGTGTAGAAAGCCAACTACTGAAAAGAAGAAATTTGACCAAGTAGATTACAAAAAGAAATATTTTGATCTGCTCAAGCAAAAGGAGAAGGCTTTCATTACTCAAGAAAAAGACTGGGCAGCTGATGGAGAAGAAGAGGATGAAGATGTGGAATATGTCAACTTGGCTCTCATGGCTGATTCTGAGGAAAATGAAGTTAGTTCATCAAGCAACCAGGTAATCACTACTGATTTAACACAGCTAACTAAAGAAGAGTGCAATGATGCTTTTAATGACATGTATACTGAATTGTATCACTTGCGTGTGTCTCTTAATCTCTTGCTAAAGAAAATAGTAGGATTAAAGAGAACAATCTGTTTTTAAGTAATAGAAATGCTG